>NC_091298.1:55606957-55609457 GCF_038502225.1 Cherax quadricarinatus
TAGCCAGGGACTGTTCAGTCTCTTAGCTGTCATCTGTTTAGTTTTTTTAGGGCAGTGCTTGTTATAAAGGTATTGGGTCTTTTTTAGAAAATTATTAAAACATTCGTCAATATCTGTATAGATTTCTAGCTCAGTGTGCCAGTCAATGTTTGTTACTGCTGTTGTGAAGTTATTAATGGCTGCCTCATTGTGAAGTCTGAAGGTGACTTTAGTAGTGTCTTGGGGTATTTTACCAAGAGTTGTTATGAGGAAAGTAGGGTAGTGGTCTGTGGTATTATCTGTAATTATGCCTGATTTTAAAGGGGATATGGTGTTGGTCCAGATGTGGTCAAGTAGGGAAACACTAGTCTCTGTAACTCTTGTAGGTTTTGTTACTGTTGGTAGCAACATGCAGTTACTCATTGTGTTTGTGAATTCAGTAACGTGTGGGTCCTGGTCTTGCAGGAGATTTATATTGAAGTCACCTGAGAGTAGTAAGTGATCTTTGTTCATGCGTGCATCAGTTATCATACTTCCTAGGTTTTGACTAAATTGGCTAATGTTTGATTGTGGAACTCTGTAGATGTTTATCACTGTGAGAGGTTTTTGTAGGTATTTGGATTTGAATTTAGCTATTATATATTCCCCATGTTCATCTCTTGTGCAAGTATTAGTGATACATTCTAGTTGGTCTGAGTAGTATATAGCAGTGCCACCCCCTTGTTGGTCTGGCCTACAGTTGTGTATGGCTGTGTAACCAGGAATGGCATAGACATCTGTAGTATCAGGCTTTAGCCAGGTTTCAGTTAGTGTAATGATGGACATATTGGCATGCAAGGAATTTAGTAATGCTAGGAGGTCATCATAATGCTTGCTTAAAGATCTGATATTGTAGTTAAAGATAGTTATGTTGTTGTTAGCTCTGAGAAGTGCCTTTGATTGTTCTGCTGTGTAGTAATTACAGTAACTGTTTGAATCATTTAAGTCATTAAATAAGAGGTTGGTATCAGGATCAATGCTTGTAATCATAAGATTTGTAGTGAATCTATAGTTAGAATTAAGTAAAAAATAAAGTAAATATTCTAAAGCTAAAAAAAAAAAAATAGCACCTGAATTATTTAACAAATGTAAAAATAATGAGCTAAGGTAGTTTTTTAAAGCTAAAATAAAGGAGACAATATAAAAGGGACTAAAATAATTTGTGGTGAACAAATAAAGTGATGATCAAATAATGGAGCTTGGGAATATGATAGTAGGTAGTACTTTAAAGGTAATTCTTTAAAGTTAGAATTATAATATAAAATTATAATATAAAAGGGACTAATATAAGTTGTGGTGAACAATAAAGTGGTAATCAAATAATTGCACTAAGGTCTAATATAATGACTTTTGTGGAGTCTATGTTTTGAACTAGAATGAGCTATAGTACAACTAGATTTAATCTAATAATATAACAATACAAATTAAAAATAGCACCAGTCTCTCACTAGTAATTGCAATATGGTCTAATATAATGAATTTGGTATTGACTATAGTACAACTGAGTTTAATCTAATAATATAAAAAAGGCACAAGACTCTCAATTGTAATTGCACTAAGGTGTTATATAAGTTGTTTACAAGAATTAGAGTATAACTAGATTTAAATTGACAAGATAAAATATGCAAGTTAAGGTAGCAAAAGAATAAAAAAAGTAGAAAAATATATGAGGTAGTTGGTACTAGTTAGCAAAAGATAGTTAAGGGCCTTGAACAATAATATAATTGAAAAATACACTAATTGCACACACAATATAGTCACTAAGATATGAAAACAATCTTAGAGTAGGAATTATAATACAAACTTATAATATAAAAATACAAACTGAAATGGTACTTGCAATTGCACTAGAGTCTGGTATAGGTTGTTGACAAGATCAGGAGTGTAACTAGATTTAAATTGACAAAATATAATTCACAATTAAAGTACCAAAATAATAATAGTAAAAAAATAACAAGGGTAATGTCTTGGTTATAATATGATAGTAAGATGGTAGACAGGTACACAGGTACAAAGGATAATATAAAGGTTGGAGTTGAATATACAAAGTTGAAAATTTGGCAACAAAATGTTATGGGAAGTATAAAATAATGTTTAATGTACAAAAGTAAAATTGACTGGTAGTAAATATGGTGTTTAATAAAATTTTAGTAAGTAATGATTACAAAAAAGTGAAAAAGTAATGTTTATTTCATTCAATATTGCACTGGTAGTTATACTAGAGGTTATATGGCAGCACGAGGTAATTAAGAGTACTCTAAGATAGTAAATGTGGTATTAAAACAGGTAAAGGTAATTAGATAAGTAATGGTTATTAAATGTCAAAAATGTTAAGAGTAAATTGAAATTATAGTAAAAATGATAATTATTAATTTTAGTAAGTAATATCAATTGATAGTATTTAAAAAATATGAGGTAATAATATGGACAGAGAAAGTATCAATTCAGCTAATGTTTAAGCAAACAATAGTAAATAAGAAAA
>NC_091298.1:55614457-55624457 GCF_038502225.1 Cherax quadricarinatus
CCTCAGGTTGTTCTTCAACTCTATATATCCTTGGTTAGGCCTCATTTAGACTATGCTGCTCAGTTCTGGTCACCGTATTACAGAATGGATATAAATGCTCTGGAAAACGTACAGAGGAGGATGACAAAGATGACCCCATGTATCAGAAATCTTCCCTATGAGGATAGACTGAGGGCCCTGAATCTGCACTCTCTCGAAAGGCGTAGAATTAGGGGGGATATGATCGAGGTGTATAAATGGAAAACAAGAATAAATAAAGGGGATGTAAATAGCGTGCTGAAAATTTCCAGCCAAGACAGGACTCGCAGCAATGGTTTCAAGCTGGAAAAATTCAGATTCAGGAAGGATATAGGAAAGCACTGGTTTGGTAATAGAGTTGTGGATGAGTGGAACAAACTCCCGAGTACAGTTGTTCAGGCTAAAACGTTGTGTAGTTTTAAAAATAGGTTAGATAAATACATGAGAGGGTGTGGGTGGGTGCGAGTTGGACCTGACTAGCTTGTGCTGCTGGGTCTGGTGCCGTGCTCCATCCTTGAGGGGAGGTGACCAGACTGGGTGGGTCATTGGGCTAATCCGGGGGGGGGGATCATTGGTCTAATCCGGGGGGGGGGTCATTGATCTAATCCTGGGGGGACATGGACCTGCTCCGCATGGGTCAGTAGGCCTGTTGCAGTGTTCCTTCTTTCTTATGTTCTTACATCAGGTTGGAGGGAGAGTGTATGGAGGAGATGAATGTATTCAAATATTTAGGAGCGGACGTGTCAGCAGATGTGTCTATGAAAGATGAGGTGAATCATAGAATTGATGAGGGGGAAAAAGGTGAATGGTGCACCGAGGAGTCTGTGGAGACAAAGAACATCATTAGTAAGGCTTTATACACCATTAGTAAGGCCTCACCTAGATTATGCAGCTCAGTTCTGGTCTCCACATTACAGAATGGACATAAATTCGTTAGAAAACATTCAGCGTAGAATGACTAAATTAAGCATTAGAAATCTTCCTTATGAAGAAAGACTGAGGACTCTTAAATTACATTCACTTGTTAGACGAAGTATAAGGGGAGACATGATCGAAGTGTATAAGTGGAAGATGGGTATAAATAAAGGGGATATTAATAAGGTCTTGAGGTTGTCTCTCCAAGAGAGAACCCGCAGAATTGGATTTAAATTAGATAAGTTTAAATTTAGAAAGGACATAGGAAAGTATTGATTTGGAAATAGGGTAGTTGGTGAGTGGAGCAGTCTACCTAGTTGGGTTATTGAGGCTAGGAATATAATTGAATCTTGTTTCATAAAAAGCAGTTTTGACAATATGAATATTTCCTTTGGTTTATATAAATTAGATCCATTTATAATTAATAGAATTTGGGAAGAATTTAATAATACACTGGACAAATAATAATTTTTAAATTTTCTTGGGTAGAATAGTTTGTGGGTGAGTTGTGCAAAGGACCTATCCAAGTTGGGTCGGCGCGCGTCAGGTGTTTAACTGTTGTGGGATCTGATAGTGAGGTGCTGGCCAGACCCCTTATATAGCTTCCTTGGATGCTTTACTTTCATAGTTCCTTGATAATGTGAGTAGTCACGAAAGCGCTTGGAATTTCTCTATTCTTTCAGAGTGGTTGTTTTGCATATTTATATATATATATATATATATATATATATATATATATATATATATATATATATATATATATATATATATATATATATATATATATATATATGTCGTGCCGAATAGGCAGAACTTGCGATCTTGGCTTAAATAGCAACGCTCATCTTGCCATGTAGGACAAGTGAAAATTTGTGTATGCAATAATTTCGCCAAAATCATTCTGAACCTAACGAAAAAATATATATTCACTGTGTTTATTTAGTATTAAATTTTTGTAAACAAATCTACAATATATTTAGTTGGGTTAGGCTAAAATAAATTGCTCTTGTTATAATAAGGTTACGTAAGTTTTCTAAGATTCTTTTGATGCAAAATTAAAATTTTTTACACTAACATTAATGAAAAAATATATCTTTAAACGTATAAGAGAAAATTTTAGATTTGACTTAATTTTAAATGAGTTCTTGCTAACTGACCAGTTTTACATATTCGGCTAGACATATATATATATATATATATATATATATATATATATATATATATATATATATATATATATATATATATAATCATATTATATTATAAAGGGTTGCTTTTTGTTCGTGTCTTTATGCTGGATTGTTTATCTGAGTAAAGCGAATTGGATAATTATTGGACATCGTTTCTCCCTATCTGCCCATTTTAGATCCTTTATTTTCGGGGGGGGGGCGGCTATTACACCTACAAACTGCCAGACCTACACGAAATTCACTACACTTACATGTCTGTTACATTTGGGCCTATTCAAGTTTCTATTTTTCTTTGTTTTAACTGTGTCTCCGTAATGCCATATGATATGCACTTTAACTGTGGCATGTTGATTTTTTTTCTTAAAATATATAAACTGCTTCGAAAGGTTACATTATATTAAATTATTATTCTTTGTCTATTCTTGAGAGAGAACCTCCAGGTTCTCTCTGTCTCGAGGATATCTTAACAATGCCTTGTCTAATTATAAATTTTAGCTGTTTGACAGGGTTGTGTTTTAGCTCATGGTTCTTTTGAGATTCTTAATTTTCTCATCTAATTACAAATTTTAGCATTGTTGAGTTCCGGCTCGTGGGACTTTAAGATTCTAGACGTTTTCAGGATATATTCACAAAACTGTGTTCATTTGTTTTCAGATTTTAGCAGTGTTTGGAATTGTTGAGTTTCAGCTCCTGGAAGCATGAGAGAGGGGATTCCACTATCCGCCATAAAAAGATCAAACTACATCCATTTATAACAATAACGTAAAAGTATAAATTATGGAGTTTTAATGTAATATAGGAATTAGTGTTTTAACTCGTGGTTTGGTGGTCCTAAGGTTACCACAGAAGGTGATAGTCACAGTTGTGGCCTTCATCACGCTTCCCAGGGAAAATAATTTCTTGGACTATTTCTTCTGACTGTGGTGCAGTGGTAGAGCGTTTGTACTAGTAATATTAAGAAAGCCAGACGCGAGGTAGAGGCTCAGTCACTCTTCACTTGTGACATTTATTACGAATTCTCAACATATGCAATAAAAATGTTTGAAAATATAATTTAGTACAAAAAGAACATTCCAGGTAGCTGTTACCTTAATATGCATTTATTTTTGTTCTTCTGGGATAAGGGAAATTTAACAAAACCAATATCCATTCTATTGCCTCCATTGTGTTCATAAACTTTTAAATAGTTAAAGACAGTTTGGTGTTAACGGCGACTCAAGTAGTGAAGTTGTAATTAATTGACTTTGGTCCTGGAGGAATGAGAGGAACTTTTGTTCATTTGTCCGGTGTTGGCTTTCAACTAGTGGTTGTTGCTGTGTCCATCTTGTAGACCATGTTCCTGATATTTTCACTTCCAGGGAATGTTGCATTGCGTGTTCGTGCGTACATGTACTTACCTATTTGTGGTTGCAGGGGTCAATTCATAGCCCCTGGCCCCTGTGTGTGTGTGTGTGTGTGTGTGTGTGTGTGTGTGTGTGTGTGTGTACTCACCTTATTGTGGTTGCAGCGGTCGATTCATAGTTCATGGCCCCACCTCTTCACTGGTTGCTACTAGGTTACTCTTCTTGCTCCATGAGCTTTATCATACCTCTTCTTAAAGCTGTTTATGGATCCTGCCTCCACTCCATCACTCTCCAGACAGTTCCACTTCCTAACAGTTATATAAATGAAGAGATACTTCCTAACATCCCTGTGACTCGTCTGAATCTTCAGCTTCCAATTGTGACCCCTTGTTGTGTCGCATCTCTGGAACATCCTGTCCTTATCCACTTTGTCAATTCCTCTCCGTATTTTATATGTCGTTATCATGTCCTCCCTATCCCTCCTGTCCTCCACTGTTGTCAGGTCGATTTCCCTTAACCTCTCCTCGTTGGACATAACCCCCTTAGCTCCGGGACTAGTCTTGTTGCAAACCTTTGCACTTTCTCTAATTTCTTGACGTGCTCGACCAGGTGTGGGTTCCAGACTGGTGCTGCATGATCCATTATGGGCCTGACGTACACGATATACAGAGTCTTGAACGATTCCTTGCAAAGGTGTCGAAACGCTATTCTTAGGTTTGCCAGGAGCCCATATGCTGTAGCAGTTATTTGGTTGATGTGCGCCTCAGGAGATGTGCCCGGTGTCATACTCACCCCAAGATCTTTCTCCATGAGCGAGGTTTGCAGTTGTGTGTGTGTGTGTGTGTGTGCCTCTCTTGACTGAAATATGTACTGCTGTAACCTCTGCCATAGACAAATGCATCTCACCCCAGGCATACATGCCATTCTTGATAGAGTTGTCAACGAATGGCACCACAATTTCCTTGTAGCACTTGTCTAGCCAGAAATTAATGCCAGTTGCCCTTGACAGCCACTCTCCACCAGCCCTTCTCCATTGCGAAGCAGGTCCTCACTCTTGCCAAGCAGGTCCTCACTCTTGCCAAGCAGTTCCTCACCCTTGCGAAGTAGGTCCTCACTCTTGCCAAGCAGGTCCTCGCTCTTGCTAAGCAGGTCCTCACTCTTGCCAAGCAGGTTCACACTCTTGCCAAACAGGTCCTCACTCTTGCCAGACAGGTCCTCACTCTTGCCAAACAGGTTCTCACTCATGTACCTCACAGCATCATTACCAACAGCTCTGAAACATAACAAGGTTGTTCCCATTACCAGTTATGATTTTTCACCTGTAATGTTCCATCATAGAAATACTGGAGGGTTTTGGATGTGCTTCTAGTATGTTATAGATTGCCCCTTTTTACTCCTATGACTTTTGTTATATCTTGCCAAGTATTTCATGAATTTTTGAAAGTGATTCCAATCATTATTCTGATCCTTTATTGACAACGTTTCGCCCACACAGTGGGCTTTATCAAATCACAAACAGATCTACCTGGGTGTTGTTAAAGATTCGCCGGTATTCTCCCGGCCCGGGCCCTTCCAAGTGGTGGCCCGGTAGAGCCAGAAAATAAGTCTGCATGTTAAGCTGTATCCACAAACCTGAGGTGCTAACTTTGATTCACGAATACTTGGGTGTATGTATGTATAATGTTCGCCAAGACCATAGTCCTGGCACGGGTCCCAATACCTGGGTGTTGTTAAAGATTCGCCGGTATTTTCCCGGCCCGGGCCCTTCCAAGTGGTGGCCCGGCACTGGCTCCCTGTCTAGGGAGTGTCTGAGACCTAAGTCTCCCATGGGAGGAGGCACAAGTACCCCCCTCATCTTGTAAGGTACAAACTCGGGCTCTGGCACCAACCATGCCCTAGAAGGGCAATGCATGGTGTCGATCGTGCTAGCGCTGTGCTCTCCTGTGTGGAGTGTCGTGTGTTGGTGTTCATTTTCATTCATGTTGATTCGCAGGTCCTTCTGGCCCAGGTCTTCTCCAGATGGTGACCCGGCAGTGGCCCCCCGGGTGGGGGGTGACGATAATCATCTTTCTTCTTTCTTGGCCCTCCGGTTGGAGGATGTCGTCTTCTTCTATCTTGCGCAGAGGCAGCAGTTACAGGGTTGATTGGAGCCACACCCCAGCTTTAGCGGACAGCAAAGTGCTGGGTGAATGGTCATGGATAGTCGTGCTAGACGAGGGTACCGTCTTCAAGGTCCCTATTCTGAAGCATCCTGAATTTCCTCTTTGAGGTGTACTTGACTTCCACAAGGTGTTGGGTGTTGGCAGTGAGTAGTCTGGTCATGTCTTCAGTGGTGTATGTAGCAGTTTGGTCGTAGGTATACTTGACTGTTCCGTCCTGGAGGTGATGATGGATTTCTGAAGACAGCATTGTGTTCTTATACTCCTTGGTTGTGTAGAAGTATACACCCTTCAGATATCGGACCCGTTGTGGTGCAGCAGTGTCAGTGACAGTGGCACCGTGAGGTGCATCCGCAGTGTCTTGTGTTTTTGCTTTCTTGGCTGGTGGCTGAACTGGTGAAGGCGAGATTTCCGACTGGTCAGTTGCTCTAGCAGTGGATGAAAGCGGTAGTGGACTCTCATTGGTGGGTTTTGCCGACGTCTCAGAGGTCTCTGATTGGTCCATCTCTGTGTCTAGTGGAGGTTGTGACAGCGGTGGAGCAGCGGTGATGCTGGTAATATTTGCAGTAGATTTTAGGATCTCAGTGGAAGGTGGTGATGCAGGGAATGTGAGGCCAGGCATATTATTTAGTTTGAAAAGTTCATTGATGGTGGTGTTGAAGGAACCAGGCTCAGCTGCATTCTGTACATGAGCATACATAATGCAACAAAGAATCTTGGTGGAGTCGGCAGTAGGTGCTGGCAGGGAAGTGGTGGGAGCAGCTTGCGTGGCATGTAGTATCTTGGTAGTGTCTGCTTGAAGCTTGGCGATAGCAGAATATGTGGTTGCTTGTGGGTTGGGTTTCTTTTGTTGTTGTTGTTTCTTGAGTATGTCTCTTCTGGTAGGGCACCTGGCAGCAAGAGTATGGTGGTCATTCTTGCAGTTCAAGCATTTAGGTGGTGAAGCAGTAGTGCAATTCTTGAAGTCATGACCCTCACGGCCACAGGTGGAGCAGAACTTCTTGTCCTTGGTAGGACAATCATTTGTGGTGTGTAAGTATGAGTAACAATTATAGCACTGTGAGATATGTTGGAATTTCTCTGCTTCGATGAAGGCTGGGTTGATGTGGAAGTAGTGAATAGCCAGGCCCTCAGCGAGAGCTCTGGCTGCCATGTTGACGTCACTGAAGGTGACCTTCAGCATGGATGAAGCATTGGGTATTTTAGTAATGAAGTCCACCTTGGCCCAAGGGTTCTTTGCTTCGATAGATGACTTGATTTCTTCAGTGGCCTGTACAGTGATAAGGTTGTCGAGTCGCTTGAGGAACACAGTTCTCCTGGCCCTCAGTGCTGGGGAAGTCAAGACAAGAAATCCCTGGTCTCGTAGAGTGGTAGTAGCAGTGGTGGTAAGTAGTTTCTCAGCCTCTGTGTCGTCTGTACAGACGACAACAAAGGCCTCTTTGAGCGATAAAATCGCATTACATTTGACTTGCAGCCTGCCACTAACGACAGCTGCAAGTGCTAGTTTGGACGACTCATTGGTTGTGCCACTCGCTGGTTTGATCTTTACTCTGTTAGAGTAATGCATCGTGAGTAAGCAGTGCTCTGGTGAAACATACGTGAGTATTTATAGGATGAGAATGCTGGGTCAGGTGGAGAAAGCTGCATGTGACAATCTTCAGACTAAGAGTGATAGTCCAAAAACTTGGGTAGCTTTGAAAAGAGAATGGATAAGTATATGAGTAGACCTTCTGCAGTGTTCCTCTGTTCTTATGTGGGATAGCGATGAAGAAGTTTCTTGGCAAGAGGTTCAGCTATATTATAGAAGCCGTTGTTCTGGTTGAAGTTGTTGGATGTGCAGATAAGGGGTGATTCCAGGATTCTTCGGTATTGGGTGTTGTCTTCTCTTCTCAAGACTTATCGCCAGAGAAGACAGCGTTCAATACCGTAGATGTACATCAAAATGGTATACAATACCGACAGGTTGGTAGGTAAGACACATAGGCAACAGTTAGGCAACTTTATTCCGAAACGTTTCGCCTACACAGTAGGCTTCTTCAGTCGAATACAGAAAGTAATAAAGTTGGTAGAATTACCGACAATATGTAAAATAAAAGGACACAAGTGCAACTAATGTGACATTTATTGTGGCAACGTTTCGCTCTCCAGGAGCTTTATCAAGCCATTACAAACAATACATGGACACAGAGGGTATATAAAGGTGAACATCAAAATGGTATACAATACCGACAGGTTGTTAGGTATATAAAGGCTCTGAGTGAGGTGCAATACTAGTGAGGTACCATTTCGATGTTCACTAGTGGTAGTAGTAGTAGTAGTAGTAGTAGTAGTAACAAAAATAATACAATATGGAAGAGCAAATAATTCGTACATGAGTAAAAGGATATAAAAGCTATTACTTGGGTAACATATTATGTTACCCAGTTACATATTATGTTACCCAAGTAATAGCTTTTATATCCTTTTACTCATGTACGAATTATTTGCTCTTCCATATTGTATTATTTTTGTTACTACTACTACTACTACTACTACTACTACTACTACTACTACTACTACTACTACTACTACTACTACTACTACTACTACTACTACTACTACTACCACCACCACTAGTGAACATCGAAATGGTACCTCACTAGTATTGCACCTCACTCAGAGCCTTTATATACCCTCTGTGTCCATGTATTGTTTGTAATGGCTTGATAAAGCTCCTGGAGAGCGAAACGTTGCCACAATAAATGTCACATTAGTTGCACTTGTGTCCTTTTATTTTACGAATACAGAAAGTAGGCAGGAACAGTAGAGATGTGAAGACGATGTAATCAGTCCATCACCCTTGAAGTCGTAGAATTTGAGGTTGTCAGTCCCTCGGCCTGGAGAAGTTCAGTTCCATAGTCAGGAACTATCTGAAGATCAAGCGACAGTGCGGAGACTGCAATCAACTTCGACAACTTCCACTAGTGAGAGGGGCTGGATTTGAGAGGGACCTGACCTCTCAACATCTGAGTTCTTACCTCTCCTAGTGGCCTACGTCTCACCTCTTGGCACTATAAAAAGCTCCATCCTGTCACTTCTTCTCCATATTGTTTCATACTATGGAACAATGCTCTTCTCCAGACTGAGGGACTGACCACCTCAAAACTTTAAGGGTGATGGACTGATTACATCGTCTTCAAGTATCTTCTGCTTCTATCAACTTTTCTGTACTTGACTGAAGAAGCCTACTGTGTAGGCGAAACGTTTCATAATAAAGATACCTAACTGTTGCATATGTGTCTTACCTAACAACCTGTCGGTATTTTATACCATTTTAATGTTCGACTTAAATACTGTCCGAAGGAGAGGTGCAGAGTAGTAGAAGTAGTGAGAGTGTAGCCACTAAGAGGTCAGGTCCCTCTCAGATCCAACAGTTCTCACTTGAAAGGGTTGTCTAAGGCGTTTTCTGTACCAAGAGGCCATGTGTTGCAGTGTCTGACAAGATGAACATGAAAATGGTATACAATACCGACAGGTTGGTAGGTAAGACACATAGGCAACAGTTAGGCAACTTTATTCCGAAACGTTTCGCCTACACAGTAGGCTTCTTCAGTCGAATACAGAAAGTAGGCAGGAACAGTAGAGATGTGAAGACGATGTAATCAGTCCATCACCGTAGATGTGTTTGTGACTTCATAAAACCCACTGCGTGGACGAAACGTTGTCAGTAAAGGATCACATTATACTGCATGTGTGTTTATATTTCCATTGTGTTGGTATTTTATACCATTCATTTCCACATGTATAACCTACTTTATAGAAATCTCTTTATGTAGATCATTTCGGGTAGCCTTACTATACAGTGAGACATAGTAAATTACTAGAATTCTTTAATTTGCTTTATTTGACAGTTAAATACTCTAATATTTTGGTATATTAATTATTATATTTTGTGATCTTGTGTAACAGTTTGGCACAACATTTGTATCTGGGAATATTGAGGTAGAAGATATATTTGATTAATACATATGTTGAAACAGATTGGTAATATTGTGAGCACTGGTATGAATGCTAATATCATGTGGATCAATGGAGTTGCTATGGATACATCAGGCTTAAAAATAGTTTGTTTAAGCTGGAATTACATCAGCTTTAGGAGGTACTTTTTTTTTTTAAATATTTTTGAAGCAGGTAGCTGAAGGGGAACTTTTTGCATCTTCTGGAAAGGAGTTCCAAATTTTAGAGTTCCTGTATACGTTAAGTCGAACACGTGGTATATCAGAGTGAAACTTGTTCCTTGTGTTGTGTCTGTGTGTGTTGTTGCAGCTCTCCAGGAAGAGTCGGAGCGCTGGGTGAAAGTTCGTTCTGAGTGTCCTGTATGTATAAAATACACAGT
>NC_091298.1:55629457-55636957 GCF_038502225.1 Cherax quadricarinatus
TGTAACCAAGCCTAAGCCTGGCCACTACAACATCAGTCTGTTCACATTGCAAGTTGCTTCGTAAACATACTTATCTACGTTCATGTTATCATAGTGGGTTATAGATCTACTCAGACTTCTAATTGCATTTCTCTAACATTTATTTTCATTATTTACTTCTCTCCTAATATTATTCCTAATGCTAGACACAGATATACCAAAGTTATATTCTACATTCTCCTTCTGGGTACTCTTCTTGGCTAACATATCAACTTTATCATGAAGGTGTAATCCAGTGTGTGATGGGATCCATAGCAATTGTACATTAATTGTACATTTGCATAGTGTAGTTGTGTATGCTACAGTTTTGTACAAGCTCTACTGGGTTAATATTCATCTACTTGGAACATAAGCGTTATTAAGTACATTCGCCAACAGTAGTGAGCTGTGCAACGGAAACGTTTGTATTTTGTGAGTATGGGGAAAACTTTTTTGGTAATGCAAACGTAACCTATCCTAGATTTTGAGTTAGATATTAGACTAGGCTGGGTTAGGCTTTTCTTTTTACCAGAGACTAAACTTTTTCCACAGGCCAAATTACAATCGTCTCCGTTGCACAGTCCATTGACTATTGTACAGTTTACAAAATTAAAAAAAAATTGAGTAGCTAGATTACACATTAAACAAAATCTCAGCCGAGCCGCTGAAATAAATATTAACCTTCATCTGATTCCCACCTGACTAGGTTTACGGTGAGACGCATAAGTTCTGCCTCCGAGCAATTTTGCCCTTGCAAGAGGGCCTAGTGCATGAAAAATGTAAGTTTTTGTGCGTTTTTTATAGAAACTTTTAATTAAATGCCGTGGCAAAGATTCCTGCTTGGTAAACTCTCGCTTCTATAAGGCCAAAGTAGGACTTTCAGTTACCATTTGTCAAAGGCACTTGTCGATAAGCCACTTGGCCTTTTTGGTGTATGTTGTGTATTCCAGAGAACAGATCTCGCGTAATCAGCGTCTGCTATTTGAAATATTTGAAGGCGTGCATTCACTGTCTGCTAGTGTACCTCGGAGTCTGTAACCCGACATGGGACCAGTGGTTACTACAGTGACGTATAATAGAAGACACCACCGTCTGTGGGAGCGTAGGTCAGTAGTTGCTTTTTGCAACTTTCCTCGTTATAGGGCCAACGGCACCAGTGATTTGGTCACATGAACACCCCAGATGAATGTTTTAATAATAACAGCAACAACATGCCTGGCAGGTCTGAGACCGTGCTGCGATTAGGGGACAGAGGATCGTATTGATACTATACAAATAACCCGCTCATAGGAGAGAGAAGCTTAGGACGACGTTTCGGTCTGACTGTAAATGATCCAAGTCGGACCTTTGTGCGGGTTATTTGTGTATTCCAGTAACGGTATTGTGCCTTTTTGTTCTCATGATACTGAACGATACCCGCGTCACCAGAGGGAAGGCTGGTTACAGGCCTATGGTAGGGAGTACGAGAAGCTGCAGGAAGCAGTCTTACATTAACATAAGGTATACATAAAGTTCTGAAAGAGTGTTCAAATCCGTGAATGGTGTTCTCGTTTGCTAGTCCTCAGTATACCAATTAAGTGATATCGTGCAGTCCGTCTGCTTAATCAAATGCATTGTTTCACTGTTGCGAAGACAGTCAAATGAGACTGAGGTGTCCCGTAGCTCGGTTGGTAGCATACTCAGCTCACACATTGTCCGTGGTTCGATCTCCGGTACGGGTGGAAACAATGGGAGTGTTTCCTTGAACCTGCTGTCCCTGTTCACCTAATAACAGGATAGGTACCTGGGTGCTAACCAACGGGTGTGGGTCGCATCCTGGGGTACAAGATTAGCCTAAGTTGCCCGAAGTGCTCTGCATAACCAGGGGCTTGATAGTATGTCATTGATATCAGCTAGGTCTGCATAAGTTGTATCGTGTACTTGTAGAAATAGATTATTATTGTTACTACTACTACTACCACTATTATTAAGGTACCTTAAACAGTAAAAATCTGACATGGTTATGTCTGCCGCGTTCGGTAGCTGCCAGTTTTCTCTTCATGTCGAACTTATGATCGCCTTTATTACAAATTTATATTTTTTTCGTTGTATAATTTTAATTTTTTTTTTTGAATAGAGGATGACCAAACCTAATCGAGATATTTACTGCAAACTGTGGTAAGAAATCCATTGTTGCTCCAGCGGAATGTTTACCACTTGGCAAAAAATCTGATAGTGTGTGTGGCAGTGTTGTAACCCGGGGAGGATTGAGAATGGATGGGGTGCTGCTTGAAGGGCGGCGGGAGGTTCTTGCTGATTTTTATCTGCATTTTCCGTCAGAGTAAATCAGGTTGGATAAAAGCACCTGCGTAAAGAGTAAGAAGTAGCGAGGTGACTTCTCACGTCTCCCCTTCAGTGGTTGTTGGTGCACGGGGGTCACCATGTTGCTGTCTTCTCCAGTGTCACCTTGTTTTCTCAGTGTCACCTTGTTGCTGTCTTCTCCAGTATCACCTTGTCTTCTCAGTGTCACCTTGATGTTGTCTTCTCCAGTTTCACCTTGATGTTGTCTTCTCCAGTGTCATCTTGTTGCTGTCTTCTCCAGTATCACCTTGTCTTCCCAGTGTCACCTTGTTGTCTTCTCCAGTGTCACCTTGATGTTGTCTTCTCAGTGTCACCTTGATGTTGTCTTCTCCGTTGGTTGTTGCTGGTGCACGGGGTCACCTTGTTTTCTTCAGTAGTTGTTGCTGGTGCACGGGGTCACCTTGTTGTTGTCTTCAGTAGTTGTTGCTGGTGCACGGGGTCACCTTGTTGTCTTCTTCAGTAGTAGTTGCTGGTGCACGGGGTCACCTTGTTGTCTTCTTCAGTAGTTGTTGCTGGTGTACGGGGTCACCTTGTTGTTGTCCTCTTCAGTAGTTGTTGCTGGTGCACGGGGTCACCTTGTTGTTGTCTTCAGTTGTTGCTGGTGCACGGGGTCATCTTGTTGTTGTCTTCTTCAGTAGTTGTTGCTGGTGCACGGGGTCACCTTGTTGTTGTCTTCTTCAGTAGTTGTTGCTGGTGCAGGGGTCACCTTGTTCTCTTCAGTAGTTGTTGCTGGTGCACGGGGTCACCTTGTTGTTGTCTTCTTCAGTAGTTGTTGCTGGTGCACGGGGTCACCTTGTTGTTGTCTTCTTCAGTAGTTGTTGCTGGTGCACGGGGTCACCTTGTTGTTGTCTTCTTCAGTAGTTGTTGCTGGTGCATGGGGTCATCTTGTTGTTGTCTTCTTCAGTAGTTGTTGCTGGTGCACGGGGTCACCTTGTTGTCCTCTTCAGTAGTTGTTGCTGGTGCACGGGGTCATCTTGTTGTCTTCAGTAGTTGTTGCTGGTGCACGGGGTCACCTTGTTGTTGTCTTCAGTAGTTGTTGCTGGTGCACGGGGTCACCTTGTCCTCTTCAATAGTTGTTGCTGGTGTACGGGGTCACCTTGTTGTCCTCTTCAGTAGTTGTTGCTGGTGCACGGGGTCACCTTGTTGTTGTCTTCAGTAGTTGTTGCTGGTGCACGGGGTCATCTCGTTGTCTTCTTCAGTAGTTGTTGGTGCACGGGGTCACCTTGTTGTCTTCTTCAGTAGTTGCTGCTGCACGGGGTCACCTTGTTGTCTTCTTCAGTAGTTGTTGCTGGTGCACGGGGTCACCTTGTCTTCAGTAGTTGTTGCTGTTGCACGGGGTCACCTTGTCGTCTTCAGTAGTTGCTGGTGCACGGGGTCACCTTGTTGTCTTCTTCAGTAGTTGTTGCTGGTGCACGGGGTCGCCTTGTTATTGTCTTCTTCAGTAGTTGTTGCTGGTGCACGGGGTCACCTTGTTATTGTCTTCTTCAGTAGTTGTTGCTGGTGCACGGGGTCACCTTGTCTTCAGTAGTTGTTGCTGGTGCACGGGGTCACCTTGTTATTGTCTTCTTCATTAGTTGCTGGTGCACGGGGTCACCTTGTTATTGTCTTCTTCAGTAGTTGCTGATACACGGGGTCACCTTGTTATTGTCTTCTTCAGTAGTTGTTACTGGTGCTCGGGGATTGCCTTGTTGCTGTCTTCAGTGTTTGTTGGTACACGGGGTCATCTTGAATTATCTAGAATAAATGGTTGAGGCAAGGACGGGAGAGAGAGAGAGAGAGAGAGAGAGAGAGAGAGAGAGAGAAAGAGAGAGAGAGAGAGAGAAATAGCAGGGATAGCTAATTAAAATGGTAGGTCTGGCGTAGCCAGGATTTTTTTTTTTTTTGAAGAGCGTGTAAAAGTAGGAAATTGAAAGTGAAGGTATAAAAGAGGAAGGTGAAAGTAAGCGGACATCTAGGAAATGAAAGATTGCGAGTTAGACTACCATCGTTGCCATTTCATTATTGCTGATGTCTTTTTTATTTTTTCTTCGTTGTTGTTGCCACCATTGTGGAGACACACTACACTGTCCAGGTAATATAATGCCTCTACACTGTCCATGATATATGATGTTTCCACACACTGTCCAGGAGACAGGGGCAGTGAATGTGGTGTTGGTGTGCTAGTGGGAGCGGTGAGGGTAGGTGTGTAGTGGTGGTAGTTGTTGGGGCTTGCGCATGGTTGTGGTGGTGATGGTAGTAGTGGTGAGGGTGTCTGCATGGTGATGGGAGTATAATGGTAAAGGTGTGCCGTGCCCTGGTAGGCAACACTCTCTTCTCACACACATTAGTATCCGTGATTTGATCCTCGGCCGGGTGGAAATATCGGGCGTTTCCTTGCGCTCAGTGTTGGACCTACATTACTCACGAAATCGTAATGACACGAATGCAAACAGACCATACCACGCTAGCTGGAGATTCGTCTGTAAAAACTTGCATTTGTGGTCACAGTGGTGCCTATGCTAACCTTCCTATGGTGTAGAAATATACCTAGTTGGATGAATCTGATTGTGGCTAGCTGGTCCAGTGGCTAACGCGACGGTCTGGAGTTTTGAGACACTCTGATCGTGGGTTCTACCCCGCCCGTGTTATGGTTTGTCGAACCTACATTTCTGGGGCTCTGAAGCCTGAACTGTTGTGGGGTCACTTTCACAGCCAGCAACGGCTAGACCTACAACAGCTAGGCCTACAACAGCTAGGCCTACAATAGCTAGGCCTACATGATACTTTAATAACCTTTTAATTTTTATTTTAACTATTATTTTGTATTGAATTACACTATATTATTAGTATTAAAAAAACCTTCTCATACAGTAGACCCAAAATTTTTAAGCAGTGTAAACTAAAGTGGCTTCTGGGGCCCCTCCAGGATTAGGGGCCCTGAAACTTAAGCTTCATTAGTTTCATAATAGATCCGTCCCTGCAGTTACACCTGCTATCCTTGTTCACCTAGCAGTAAGTAGGTATCTGAGTGTTAGGTGACTGGTATGGGTGGTATCCTGAGGAGCAAGATTGAAGGACCACAATGGAAATAAGACAGCCCTCGATGACGCACTGACTTTATTGGGTTATCCTGGGAGGCTAACCCTCCTGGGTTAAAAATTCCAATAAAATCTTATGTATCTTATCTTAAGGCATGTACGTTGTGGTGATAAGGGGGGGGGTAAAGTAGAAGACTAGGAGGAGAAAGTGGATTATTATTATTTTATTCACTGTGTGAAGTTTAGTATATTTAGGTACAGGTACACATAAATACAATCATAATAATCTTTATTTCCACAAGTACATGTCTAGTACAGGTCTAGCTGACATAAGTGACATACTACTATATAGAAAGCCACTTGTTACGCTGAGTATTTCGGGCAAATTAGGTAAGTTGTGTCCCCAGGATACGATCCACACCCGTCGACTAACACCCAGATACCTATTTACTGCTAGGTGAACAGGAACCGCAGGTGTCTTAAGGAAACACGCCCGAATGTTTCCACCGGTACTGGGGATCGAACCACGGATCTCAGTGTGTGAGATGAGTACGCTAGCAATCTAGGATAACCCAAGATGGTGAGTCGTAGTGAGTAATACTGCATGTAGTGCACTAGCTGCTACGACTCTTGGGTTTAATACAAGTCTGAACGCTGGAGTATCAAGCGAGCCACAGTGACAAGAGGGAGGTGTTTGAGGTGCTCGCTGAATACAAAATATTGTGCAGCCTCTCCCTTACAACAGAACTCTGTCACACGTTTTCTGTGATTTTAAGTGATCACATATACGCTTTCTCCCAGAGGAATACAAATTATTGGCAAATATTCCCCTCGCAGTAGAACTGTAATACGTTTTATGTGATTTAAACGATTGCACAACTGTATTCCAATTTTAAAGGCATACTAAGTCTTTTGCAGACCCTGCAGTTTGTTTTTCCTTAGATTTTAAAAAAAAACCACTAATATGTATCTCGTGTCTAATAAGCAAAGCCAGCTAAACCAGACGAACTGGCTTAAAATTGTTTTCGAAAAGTTATTTTATACGGTGATAAATATATTTACATGAGTTAACAAGCTCTACAAATGGCTTCACTTGCTTTTTGTTATAGCTTCTCGAAATAGCAATATCAACCATTTTCAACAAGTCACAAGAATTAAGAACTAAGGGTTCCGCACTTCAAAATGAATTGTTTTCCTCCCGAATAGCGCTAAAATTCACTTATGACACTGAGCTTGAATCCTTGATCATTACCGAATCTGTCATCACAGAATACACTTGACTTACATAATAACTCTTACAATAGATTCATTAGAGAGGCTAAGTATAAATATTGAAAAATAAACAGTAAAACAGGAATTAATATACAATTCTTTTGGAATTCTATCACACATTTAATTACTACTACATGGTAAAGTTGATAAATTAGCCATAAAAGTACCCTGAAGGAAAATGTTAAATATAACTTGGGTATGTCTTTGTTAAACATTAGGAATAATATTAGAAAAGTAGATAACGAATCTGATTGTCACAGGAATACAGTTAGAAGCCTGAGTATATCTGTAACTCGCTATAATAATAGCTTTAATGTAAACAGACCAACTGATGTTGTAGTAGATAAGTTTAGTCTTGGTTACAGGTACTTTCGACAGTTTGACATACGCACAGATAATCCATCTAAATGCAACAGATAACACAAATTATAGATATATATCAAGATGTACTCCAGTTAACTCTTTTGGGGCCTAGTTCTTAGGCCTTCGGCGTATCCACATACTCTTGCGCTACTCTCCTCAAGATGGATATGGGATGCGCAATAAACTAGCGCTTCATCAGCAAAATCTAAATCTTCATTCCATTGTTCCAGCACTCTGTAGAGAGTGCTGGAACATAGCACTCAGAGTGATGTGTTGCTAACTTTGACCGCTATTATGGCTTCGTGAACCTTCTTATACTCTTGATACACTGTGTTGAATATGCCTCCACTATAAGCATGTGAGCTTTTAATTAAGGATGCATGTGTCGTCTGCTCAATCTAGCAAAATAAACTTTCTCCATTCCTGCATGAGAGGCGTGGGAGGGAAGGTGGGTTAGGGCGAGAGGGGCGGAAAGGCGGGAGAGGTCGTG
>NC_091298.1:55641957-55664457 GCF_038502225.1 Cherax quadricarinatus
TTTTGGGTGTTGGAGAATCCGGTGGTGTGAATCATTATATCATCAGCAAAACTAATCACATAATGATGGGGCTGACTAGGCATAGCATTAAGTAATGCATTAATAAGAATATTGAACAGTGTGGGACTGAGCACACCTCCCTGTGGGGTTCCTAATTCAAAGTCTTTAGTTACACTTCTATGTCCCTGGAACAACACAGACGATTTTCTGTTGGACAGGTAGCCTTTAATCCAGCGGAGAAGCCATCCTCCAACATCCATTCTGGCAAGTTCACTAATGATTACATGTCGGTTGGCTACATCGAAAGCGGATTTAAGGTCAAGGAAGGTAGTGTATGAGCTGTCAGTGTGCAGGGTGAGAAAGGTGGCTATGCAATGATGCACGCTCCTTCCATGCATGAAACCATGTAACCGGGGAGACAAAAATTGTTTGATTCTGTACATGAGACGATTAAGAATCATTCTCTCAAATGTTTTACACAAGCAGCTAGTAAGAGATATTGGGCGAAATGCATTTTGTTGATTGGGCTTAGGAATTGGAATGATGAGGCTGTTGGTCCAAGATTGAGGGAGCTCCCCAGTTACATAGCTCATGTTATATAATTCAAGTAATGGATTACCTGGTACTCGACACAGCAATCTGAGTATGTTGTAAGTAATACCATCCTCACCAGGCGACGTGGAGTTGCCCTTAGTTAGTGCTGCATCAAGTTCATAATTAGTGAAAGGAATGTTGCAATCATCTGCCTTGCTGAGCATAAAGCAAACAAGTCTCTCCCTTGCATCATATTTGTCATTTAATTTTGCCTGTGTGGTACTGGGAAGATTGTCATAGCTAGATGTAGCAGCCCAAGCACTGACTAACTCATTCGCCCTATGTAAGGGATGAGGGTGCGCGATCTGCCCAGTTCTGTTACCCTTAATTCTATTTATGTCCCTCCAAGCCCGGCTAAGTGGGGTGTGAGCATTAAGACCGTTGACAAATTTTTCCCAGTCTGTTTGCCGCAGCTCTGTCATACGCTCTCTGGCAGCAGCAAGGGCAGTTTGGAAGAGCCTCAGCATTCCAGGGGTACGATGTTTTCTATAGGCTAGGCCTAGTCTGCGAGCAGTACGTTTCAGTGTACGAAGTTTAGAATCATTGGTTTCAGTGGCGGCTCTAAGTAGTTCTGAATACTGCTCACAAGATCATTGTTAAAGGTCTCTACAGAGGAACACTCATAGGAATTATACCAGTCAGTCACATGTGCAACAAAGTCATCATGCTGATCAGTGGGAACATTAAAACGTTTCCGTTTGAATATCCCACCAGGAAGGATAGTATTACAAATATCTAGTGAGGTTAGCCTAGGGAAATGATCAGACGCTATATCTGTTACAATGGAAGACTCACAGCTGGCAGAAGTAATGTTGAAGCCCAGGCACAGATCAAGGACGCCTCCATAGATATGTGTGGGTTCAAGATCACCTACAATTTGGACATTATCATGACTGTTTAAGAGTGACAACAGTTGATTACCATTACGATTACCAAACTGTGAGTTTCCAATGCTTTTGTGTCTCGCATTGTAATCGCCAATAATAAGAGTAGGCTCAGAATGAGCACAAGTTGGGAGCTCCAAGTAATTAAATTTATCAGCAGGAGCATACAAGTTAAATATGTTGAGAGCAGAGTTCCCTATATAAATCCTAACACCGTGATATTGTAGCCCCTCTGTTTTCTTGTGTGCAAGAAGTTGATGGGGAAGTGATTTTTTAATATATAGAACACAAGAGTTAGTAGATTTGAGGTTATATGCAACAAATGATGGTAATTTAGGGGGTTGGGATTTTTCAGGGACTCTGCACTCTTGTAGACACACAACATCAATGGATTCGGTGGTTACTTTATGATGAAGGTCAGGAAGTCTTTGTCTAAGTGATGCAATATTCCAGCTTAATATAGAAAGTTTATACGAGTTTTGATCCATTATAGTAGTCCTGGGATCATCTCGAGTTTCTCAGCATAATGAAAAAATTGTTCATATAAATAGCAGACCTTATCAATGTCAACAGTGCTACCCTTGTCCATGAGTTTTGTAAGTGCACTTCCAGTTGTAAGGCCTCGTGGGAGTCTTCGTAAACCCAGAGCACGACGCTGTTTATGTGTGAATGTATGATAGGTGACACCACCACTCACATTCCCTCCTCCACTAACATTACACGCGACACTACAACTCTCATCACCAGCGCCACTACCAACATTGTGTTCATTACATTTATCAACAGTATTGTATTCAACATTAATGTCTATGTGACTAACCTCATCACACTCTGCACCACCACTTATATTACGCTCATCACTATTACTAACATTATAGACACCACCGCGATATTCAAAATTTCCTATGACTGTATTTCCACGTTATTTTGTGTAGATTAGCTATGTGAAGCGATATGTATGAAAATTTTAATATATGTAAAACTGTAACTGTTCCTAGTATGGTCTGATAAAGGCTCATTGTGGCTACTTGAATCCTATTCTTTTGTGCTAGGGTTCATTGAATGACTGCGGGTACATAATTAACTGCTCAGGCGGCACGTCTAATAGACGTAATTACCGGGGGTTTGTCAGGACTTCGATGAACTTGTAGAGAGAATCTTAATGTAAAGTAAAAGGACACAAATGCAACTAATGTGACATTTTATTGTGGCAACGTTTCGCTCTCCAGGAGCTTTATCAAGCCGTTTACGATTAAGTTCCTGGAGAGCGAAACGTTGCCACAATAAAATGTCACATTAGTTGCATTTGTGTCCTTTTACTTAACATATTGTCGGTAATTCTACCAGTATTAATAAACTCATAATGTAGCTTCTTCCTCTCACCATGGAATGTTCCTATAATCCAAGCTTGCTCTTTTTATTTTCTGAAGACTTGGTGCTGCTTTGAGCTTTGCTCTCGCATTTTCTGGATCTTTTGTAGTCATACCTAGATGTTACTGCTATATCCATTGATAGTTTAGTCCCCTCCGGGAATGTGATAAACGGTAGTTTTTCATATTGTATTTGCCATGTTAACTTGCATCCATGTATTTGTAAGTGCAGAAATATACACACGGTCATCAACTTATTGTGGTTAGTAAGTTGGATTCATTTGTTATAGTGTCATACATACAATGCGTTGCTAATAATTTAGACTTTTGATTTTACTCATTCCATTGTCCTCCGCGTAAATCTTTGATCTAAATTAGTGACCAAAATTTTTTTCATGCACAAGCCATTAAAAAGGCACCATGGCTGTTGGAAGCAGTACTTACAACAGTAAAAATGTTATATTAGACTGAATCATGACCATCTGTCACTTGGACGAACTCCCCTTACCACTGCTGGAATTGCCAGGTCCTGCTGACAGTCCAAGATCTTTTGATAACTTACCCCATTTATCAGAGTGCGCGTCGACTTTATATTCAACACCCTGACATGCCTACGGTCTCCTCACCTTTAATGCAGGTTGTCTGACTATCTTCGGGTAATTTACTGTATCTTTGGTAATTTACGTTTGTCTTGTAACTCCTGACATCAGTTAAGATAAGATTTGTTCGGATTTTTAACCCGGAGGGTTAGTCACCCAGGATAAGAAAGTAAGTGCGTCATCTAGGTCTGTTTTATTTCCCTTGGGATCCTTCAGTCTTGTCCCCCCAAGATGCCACCCACAACAGTCGACTAACACCCTGGTACGTACTTACTGCTAGATGAACGGACAACAGATTTAACCCTTAAACTGTCCAAACAAATTTACGTTCACATTCATAGTGCTCCAAAAGTAGATCTACTTTTTTTTACATATTTTCAAATATAACAAAAAAATGTAGATCAGAGTTTCTTTTACACGTTTTCAAATATATAAAAAAGAAGATTACGTTTTTTTACATAATTTCAAATGTTGAAAAAACGTAGATCCACGTTTGGAGAGTTTAAGGGTTAAGGAAACATGGCCAACGTTTCCACCCGGCCCAGGATTGAACATCGGACAATCAGTGTGTGAGGCAAGTGCGTTGCCTACTATGCCAAGGGACAGTTCACCTTATACCAGGCCGAGTTGAATGACCACCACGGGTTTAGCACTTCTCATGAAAATAATGATAACCTTCCAAGATAGTGTAATGCATCGTAGTAATGTTCCTCTGTGTGGTAAAGACTTTTTTAAAACAAAATTGGACACATTAGTGTGCTGGTTTCTTTCTCTCTGATAGTTACAAAGTGGGAACAAAAACTTGCTATATTTGTGTCATATTCCCTCACACAGGATGGGTTGAATACACGAGGTAGTGAAATACCTCGACCGGAACTGAGAAGATTCAAAAGAACGATGAGGATATTGTCAAGTATCCCGCTAAGAGTTCGGTAATTACGGCAGCGTTGAAGGTTTTTCTCCAGCAGGGTTACTATTACTGTACGTCGGGAGTACCATCGGTGAAGGCAGGTAGGAGGAGGAGGAGGTGGTTGAATAAAAAAAATTTCAAGTTGCTTTGCCTCTCTGGGCACAATGATGGACGACTGTCTAGGGAGGGACTCCCATGCTCCAAATACATGAATTACTGCCACCCACAAAATGCTTCGTGGATTAAAAGGATCAGAGGGACGTTTGAGATGAATAGGTGAACTGTAAGGACGTGCATGATTCATATTCACATCCGGATAGTTCTGGATAGTGAGTGATAGATGGAGCAACCGAGGGAAAGAGAAGCTCCAGGTAAAGAATAAAAAGTCACAATACCGTGACTGGAACAATACATATAACCCGCACATAGGAGAGAGAAGCTTACGACGACGTTTCGCTCCGACTTAGACCATTGATAAAATCTCACCAATAGAAAAGAGTGAAAAATTTCATTGTACAAACCAAGCAGTTTAAAGGAAACATCATGTAAATGTTTTTTATATTAGAAAGATTAAGATAAAAGTCGCATATTACATGGCAGCCACAGCGAGGAAGTTCAGTTTGTGGAAAGTGAAGACATTTACAGTTTATGGAAAGTGAAGACATTTACAGTTTGTGGAAAGTGAAGACATTTACAGTTTATGGAAAGTGAAGACATTTACAGTTTATGGAAAGTGAAGACATTTACAGTTTATGGAAAGTGAAGACATTTACAGTTTATGGAAAGTGAAGACATTTACAGTTTGTGGAAAGTGAAGACATTTACAGTTTATGGAAAGTGAAGACATTTACAGTTTATGGAAAGTGAAGATATTTACATTTTGTGGAAAGTGAAGACATTTACAGTTTATGGAAAGTGTAGACATTTACAGTTTGTGGAAAGTGAAGACATTTACAGTTTATGGAAAGTGTAGACATTTACAGTTTGTGGAAAGTGAAGACGGTGTTAGGTGGGGGAAGGATGGGTAACAGATGACAAGGTAAGGGTGGGTAGAAGGAAGGGGTTGAGTTAAGAAGCCAGGGGATGACATGTTGAAGGGGTGGAGCTAGGAAGCCAGGGGATGACATGTTGAAGGGGTGGAGTTAGGAAGCCAGGGGATGACATGTTGAAGGGGTGGAGTTAGGAAGCCAGGGGATGACATGTTGAAGGGGTGGAGTTAGGAAGCCAGGGGATGACATGTTGAAGGGGTGGAGTTAGGAAGCCAGGGGATGGCATGTTGAAGGGGTGGAGTTAGGAAGCCAGGGGATGGCATGTTGAAGGGGTGGAGTTAGGAAGCCAGGGGATGGCATGTTGAAGGGGTGGAGTTAGGAAGCCAGGGGATGACATGTTGAAGGGGTGGAGTTAGGAAGCCAGGGGATGGCATGTTGAAGGGGTGGAGTTAGGAAGCCAGGGGATGGCATGTTGAAGGGGTGGAGTTAGGAAGCCAGGGGATGACATGTTGAAGGGGTGGAGTTAGGAAGCCAGGGGATGGCATGTTGAAGGGGTGGAGTTAGGAAGCCAGGGGATGACATGTTGAAAGGGTGGAGTTAGGAAGCCAGGGGATGGCATGTTGAAGGGGTGGAGTTAGGAAGCCAGGGGATGGCATGTTGAAGGGGTGGAGTTAGGAAGCCAGGGGATGGCATGTTGATGGGGTGGAGTTAGGAAGCCAGTGGATGGCATGTTGAAGGGGTGGAGTTAGGAAGCCAGTGGATGGCATGTTGAAGGGGTGGAGTTAGGAAGCCAGGGGATGGCATGTTGAAGGGGTGGAGTTAGGAAGCCAGTGGATGGCATGTTGAAGGGGTGGAGTTAGGAAGCCAGGGGATGGCATGTTGAAGGGGTGGAGTTAGGAAGCCAGTGGATGGCATGTTGAAGGGGTGGAGTTAGGAAGCCAGGGGATGGCATGTTGAAGGGGTGGAGTTAGGAAGCCAGTGGATGGCATGTTGAAGGGGTGGAGTTAGGAAGCCAGTGGATGGCATGTTGAAGGGGTGGAGTTAGGAAGCCAGTGGATGGCATGTTGAAGGGGTGGAGTTAGGAAGCCAGGGGATGGCATGTTGAAGGGGTGGAGTTAGGAAGCCAGGGGATGGCATGTTGAAGGGGTGGAGTTAGGAAGCCAGTGGATGGCATGTTGATGGGGTGGAGTTAGGAAGCCAGTGGATGACATGTTGATGGGGTGGAGTTAGGAAGCCAGTGGATGGCATGTTGAAGGGGTGGAGTTAGGAAGCCAGTGGATGGCATGTTGAAGGGGTGGAGTTAGGAAGCCAGGGGATGGCATGTTGAAGGGGTGGAGTTAGGAAGCCAGGGGATGGCATGTTGAAGGGGTGGAGTTAGGAAGCCAGGGGATGGCATGTTGAAGGGGTGGAGTTAAGAAGCCAGGGGATGGCATGTTGAAGGGGTGGAGTTAGGAAGCCAGGGGATGACATGTTGAAGGGGTGGAGTTAAGAAGCCAGGGGATGGTTTGTTGGACTAGGATGTCACAGTAACAATAACAAATGATGGCGCTTTTGGAATTGTTTATTATATTAATGATTTTTTTTGTGTATGTTTTCTCAGCTGAAGTTAAGACACCGGCCCTCTCCCACCGAGGTAGGTGACCCGAAAAGAAAGAAATATGTTGACCATCACTCGCTCCACTGTTTTGCCAGAGGCGCGCCCACGTTACAGCTCAGATGCTCATCCAGACTGCAGTATCCCTACCCGTCCTTCAGAGTGCAGTATCCCTACCCGTCCTTCAGAGTGCAGTATCCCTACCCGTCCTTCAGAGTGCAGTATCCCTACCCGTCCTTCAGAGTGCAGTATCCCTACCCGTCCTTCAGAGTGCAGTATCCCTACCCGTCCTTCAGAGTGCAGTATCCCTACCCGTCCTTCAGAGTGCAGTATCCCTACCCGTCCATCAGAGTGCAGTATCCCTACCCGTCCTTCAGAGTGCAGTATCCCTACCCGTCCTTCAGAGTGCAGTATCCCTACCCGTCCTTCAGAGTGCAGGCTCTGCACTTCCCACCTCCAGGACTTGAACCCGGCTAACCGGTTTCCTCTGAATCTCTTCATAAATGAAAATTATGACGTTTCAGTCCTTGAACCATTGGTTATTGATCCATGTCGGACCGAAACGTTTTCATAAGTTTTATTCTACTATGTGCAGGTTATTTGTGTTTTGATGCTGGTACAGAGTTCTTGACCTAAAAATTGACCTATCCTCCCTTTCCTCGGATCAAACTTGATTACGAACCACTCTTCCTCTTGGCAAGCGGTGCAAAATATTCTCAGTGAAAAGTAGGGGCGCCATTGGTACACTAAGAGAAAACACCATAAGTGTCCGGGGCCCAAGACTGTTCAACAGCCTCCCACCATATATAAGAAGAATTACCAATAGGCCCCTGGTTGCCTTCAAGAGGGAGCTGGACGGATACTTAGTCGTTGCCAGATCAGCCGGGCTGTGGTTCGTACGTTGTACTACGTGCAGCCAGCAGTAATAGCCTGGTTGATCAGGCCCTGATCCACCGGGAGGCCTGGTCGTGGACCGGACCGCGGGGGCGTTGATCCCCGGAATACCCTTCAGGTAGGTAGACTCCTCGTGAGCTGTGACCCTCTACTGCTTAAGCGCTTCCCCATAAATAATCCACAGTTCAGCCATAACTGGTTCACTGGACGATACTTATAACCTGGTTATTGGTGCAGTAGTTCACTCAGATACCTCGAGACCCACTCCTTTCTAGGTAGAATTTCACGAGTACTCGTAAACGTTGTTATGTTTGGTGCCTTAAAAAAAAAAAAAAACTAAACGTCAGCTTGGTGTCTGTGTTTTAACGGTCGGGTGAGACATCTCTTAGGGTAAATCCGGCCATTAGGTAAATCTCATTGAGCAATATACTTCAACATTGTGACACTACAAACCATACCACATAACACTTAAGTATCGATTCTGGTTCGTGGATCTGGCCACAGTGATGAAATACACTGGGCTGGCCACAGTGATCCGCAACCATGGAGTTGGCTACAGTGATGAAGTGCTCTGAGCTGGCCACAGTGATAAAATACACTGGGCTGGCCACAGGGATAAAATACACTGAGGTGGCCACAGTGATAAAATACACTGGGCTGGCCACAGTGATAAATTACACTGGGCTGGTTACAGTGATAAAATACACTGGGCTGGCCACAGGGATAAAATACACTGGGCTGGCCACAGGGATAAATTACACTGGGCTGGTTACAGTGATAAAATACACTGGGCTGGCCACAGGGATAAAATACACTGAGGTGGCCACAGTGATAAAATACACAGGGCTGGCCACAATGATAAAATACACTGGGCTGGCCACAGTGATAAAATACACTGGGCTGGCCACAGTGATAAAATACACTGCGCTGACCACAGTAATCCAGAAGCATGAAGCTGGCCACAATGGAGTCCATACTGCTAGGGGACAAAACTCTATTTAACAATGAACAGTCAATCCACAAAATAATACTCGTGTATGAGTCGAGCTGATCAGATTACCCACCAGACTGTTGTAAACGTAACTGGCACGGAAGACAGAATTTCGCGAGCAAACTACAGTTTGGTTGATCATCCGTGTAGGCTTCTCAGTTGTAAAATTGTCAATAGAACAAATTTATATATGGGTGACCTGTAGAGCGTTCGGTAAGTGAATTGATCTGCTTCCTGTTCCCTGGCTGGGCGAAACGTTCGAGCAAGTTTCTTTACAAATTACAGTAGTGGATGATCTAGGAATATAGATAAGTTGTAGTTGAAAACCAGACAAACAGCAATTGAAAATTATGTGAAGGTTACCTTCCGCCTGCACAGCACGTATTATTGACCCTGAGTAGATTTGATAAAACCTCGTGTGCAAGTGAAACGTAGTCTTAATAATGCTATCAGTTTCTGCTTTTTTTTTTTTTAGGCCTTCAACTGTTCATCTATCAGTAAATAGATACCTAGGTGTCAGTTGATTGTTGTGAGTAGCATCCTAGATGTAGATAGTGTATTATAGATACTGGGCTAGGCTTCAACGTGAGCAGCGCAGTGGCAAATTCAGTCTGCTGCGCTTGGGAAAAATGCAAACGTTTCTTTTGCAATACCTCTCTGGGGATGAATCTCTTGATGCACGAGGCAATTTGGCTCCGCTTTATCTCGTTTGTGTTCCCTTCAAGAAGGTGCCTTTATGCTGGTGCAGCACTCTTGATTTAAGGAATTGGGGGTTTGCCTTTTGTTATTATGAATTGTATGCCATACAGACTATTATAAGAGGAGTAACACGTGTGTGTGTACTCGCCTGATTGTGGTTGTAGGGATGGATTCATAACTCCTGGCCCCGCCTCTTCACTAGTCGCTACTAGGTACTCTCCCTGCTCCAGGAGCTTTATCGTACATCTTAAAGCTGTTTATGAATCCTACTTCTACTACATCACTTTCCAGACTATTCCACTTTCTGACAACTCTATGACTGAAGAAGTACTTCTTGACATCCTTGTGACTCGTATGAGTCTTTAACTTCCAATTGTGTCCCCTTGTTGTTGTGTCCCGTCTTTGGAATATCCTGTCTCTGTCCACCTCAATTCCTCTCCGTATTTTATATGTCGTTATCATATCCCCCCAATCTCTCCTGTCCTCTAGCGTCATCAGATCTATTTCCCTTAACCTCTCCTCATAGGACTTGCGCCCCTTAGGTTCGAGACTAGTCTCGTTGCAAACCCTTGCACTGTCTCTAATTCCTTGACGTGTTTAGCTAGGTGTGGGTTCCAAACTGGTGCTGCATACTCCAATATGGACCTGATGTACACGATGGACAGTCCTGAACGACTCCTTACCGAGATGTCTGAATGTTATTCTTAGGTTTGCTAGGCACCCATATGCTTCAGCAGTTATTTGTGTATGTGTGTGCATGTGTACGCACTTGCCTATTTGTAGCTGCAGGGGTCGATTCACAGCTCCTGGCCCCGCCCATTTGCTGCGCATTATTAGTTCCACTCTCTACCTGCTCCACGAGCTTTATCGTGCGTGTGTGTGTGTGTGTGTGTGTGTGTGTGTGTGTGTGTGTGTGGGTGTGTGTTGTCAGAACTTGTGTCTTTCTGAGCGGGCGAAACTCCGCTGCTGCACGTGTTGTATTTATCTAGTTCTAACTTTTCTTGAATCAACTCTGATTACCTCCTATGCCCAGTTGCTGTAAGAGCCCTACGGGTTTAGCGTTTCCTCATGAAGATTCATAATCTAGTTAGTATTGCTTGTTGCTTGCCGCCGACCTGTGTGTGTTAACAATAGTTTACAATAGTTCCGATATTGTATGTTAATAATAGGCCTTTTGAAATGCCAATTACTTAAATATTCAGCTCCCTTGATGCTGGTGAATGGCTCTTGATCCAAGGAGTTCGAGCGACCCTTCCCTTGCTTTGATAAAAAATATTGTACACGAGTTTCGAATGTTGAGCAATAAATGAGGAGGAAGGTAACATATATATATATATATATATATATATATATATATATATATATATATATATATATATATAATATATAAATATATATATATATATATATATATATATATATATATATATATATATATATATATATATATATATATTATATATATATATATAATATATATATATATAATATATGTCGTGCCGAATATGTAAAACTGGTCAGTTAGCAAGAACTCGTTTAAAATTAAGTCCTTTCCAAAATTTTCTCTTATACGTTTAAAGATATATTTTTTCATTAATGTTAATGTAAATTTTTTTAATTTTGCACCAAAAGAAACTTAGAAAACTTACCTAACCTTGTTATAACAAGAGCAATTTATTTTAGCCTAACCCAACTAAATATATTTTAGATTTGTTTACAGTAATTTAATACTAAAAAAACACAATGAAATATATTTTTTTCGTTAGGTTCAGAATGATTTTGGCGAAATTATTGCATACACAAATTTTCGCTTGTCCTGTATGGCAAGATGAGCGTTGCTATTTAAGCCAAGATCGCAAGTTCTGCCTATTCGGCACGACATATATATATATATATATATATATATATATATATATATATATGAAAAGAAAGGAAGGTTGGAATGGAAGGAAGGAATCAGTGTGAAGGAAGTGAATGCATCGAGATACTCAAGAGTGGATGTGTCAGCAGATGGCTCTCTGAAGGATGAGATCAGTCACAGAACAAACGAGGCAAAGAAAGTTGCAGCAGCAGTGTTGGGAAGTCTGCTGAGATAAAGTAGTGTGTCAGTGGATGCAAGAAGAGCATGTATTAGAGTACAGTATTGCTCACGCTTTTGTATGGATGTAAAGAATAGCCTTTGTATGTTATAACATGATAGTACAGTATATATTAGTATAGTGTTGGTGACGCTTTTTTATGGATGTGAAGAATAGCCTAACCTTTGTATGTTATAACATGGTATTTGAGCATGTATTAGAGTATAGTGTTGCGTCAGCAACACTGTACTCTAATACATGCAAGAACCCGCTGTATAACCCATGTGGATTGAGCACCTTCCCCAGTAATAAAAAAATACAGGAGGAAACTGAAGGCACTGAAAATATAGTGCTAAAGATCTGTATATTTTAGTTGGAATAATGTGAAACGAATCACTGAAGAAGTTATATAGTAGTGGAGATACGGAAAGTGTTACTGAAAGATCAGATTTTTATTGAGCAGGATCATACAAAATTAATGGAGGTTGTTAAAGAGCCTTTTCTTATGGGATGATGAGAGCCTTTTACGTGAAGACACAAGGTTAGAACAAACTTTCATTGTGACTTTTCTCTCAGTGTAGAACTTTATCAAAGCTCTACATTGAGAAAATTTTTGTCAATGAAACGTTGTTCAACATTGTCTTCATTACTGCCGGCAGTATGGTCCTTTATTCAGTCTACTGCTGCCTGCCTGTTGACATTAGGAAAGTTTTGCCGAAAATGTTTGTCTGAAATGATCTTTCCATGTGGTGGCCCCTGGCCTGGTGGCAAAAGCTCTCTCTTCACACGGTGAGGGTCCGGGTTCGTTTCCTGGCAAAGGGTGAAAACATTATGCGTGTTTCCTTACATCGGTTGTCCATGTTCACCCATCAGTAATAATAGGTACCTGGGTGTTAGTCGACCTGTGTGGCTCGCATCCTGGGAGAAAACTGACCTAATTTGCCCGAAATGCTCTGCATAACGAGCGGTTTTCTATATAGTAGGATGTCATTACTCAAGAAATTGTAATGACACGATTGCAAACAAACCATACCCCCGGCCGGGATTGAACCCGCGGTCATAGAGTCTCAAAACTCCAGACCGTCGCGTTAGCCACTAGACCAGCTAGCCACAATAAGATTCATCCAACTAGGTATATTTCTACACCATAGGAAGGTTAGCACAGGCACCTCTGTGACCACAAATGCAAGTTTTTACAGACGAATCTCCAGCTAGCGTGGCCGTGACGAACTCTAGCTCAAGTCCCTTCACTGCCGTCAACATGCCCGGCTAACGCGATGGGCTGGAGTTTTGAGACTCTATGACCGCGGGTTCAATCCCGGCCGGGGGTATGGTTTAGGATGTCATTGTTGTCAGTTAGGACTGTATATCTTGTACATGTACTTGTAGAAATAAACATATTATTATTCAACGAAACGAAAGGGTAGTTGACGTGGGATTTCGTTTCTGTACATGGCGTTTCCATGATGACGTGATCAGTCCCTCGGCCATATAGTAAGCAAGTTTGAGGTGGTCAGTCTCTTAGCCTTTAGAAGTGTTCGGCTTTGACTCACGAAATCGTGATAAGACGATTGCAAATAAACCACGGAACGGGTGGGGTTTGAAACCTATGGCAAGCGAGTCACAAAACTTCATTGGCTTACGCACTAGCCTGGAGATTTACGACCCACTCCATGGATTCGAACCCCCATCCGTTCCGTGGTTTGTTCAGCTTTATAGCCACGATAACGGTGACACAGACTACTGTAATTTTAAGGGTAGTGCGTCTTTGTACTTGAGTTTAAATGTCAAGTTTCAAATTAAAAATGGCTCTAATGGGATTGGAAGATTAAACAAAAATTCCCCTTGGCAGTGTGATTAATTTGCTTTAAGAGATTGTTACCTTGTGAAGATATTGAGAAATGGTGTCCATTGAATCTTTATCAAATTTCAAGTTATTTACAATAATATGGTAAAAAGACATGAAAATACAGTTCTCTGAATACGATAGCGTAATATCGTAACGTTAAATTGTGTAGCAGATGGATTGAGCATAAGATCCCGTCAAATGGCCCCCCCATCAAATGGCTTTCCCATCAAATGGCCCCCTATTAAATGGCTTCTCCCTCCCATCAAATTGCCTCCAAGCTTCTCTGGTATCGCAACTTCAGACTTAATTTTTTTTTGTATAACTGTTAATTCAGTTGTGGTTTATTGTTTTCAAGATTGCAAGAGTAAACCATTTATGCTGTAGAAGCGTCGGCACATACATACGCATACATATAGACATAAACATATACATACATAAACATATACATACATACACATACATATGCATACACACACACACACACACACACACACACACACACACACACACACACACACACACACACACAGGGTAAATAGTTGTCCTGTGTGTACTGGTGGATAAACAACAGCAAAATAAGTCACTTGAGAGTAAATCAACATAGCCTCTGACACGTATATTTCAAAGTCCGTCTTATATTTGAAAAGTTTTCAAGATTAATTGTTTTAATTTATTTTTTCAATTAAAGCCTCGACTGCTGAGAACGCGGCTCCCCCCCCCCCAAAAAAAAAAAAAAAAATGTCATATTTTATAGGCTCGTCGGTGTTAATTTATTGATAGCCTAATTAGAATTTAGGAGATAATGGCCTTTGCCACTTTTATCATGTAATATATTCTTTAAATCTATACATATTGAGTGAAGGTAATTCTAAATTTAAATCTGTACGTATTGGGTGAAGATGGTTGTAAAGGAACTCTTGAAGGAGGAGGAAGATGTCTAGTGTCATTGTAACTAGAATATTTGTGGGAATTTTCAGCCATGCTAAGCTGGGTGTATACACGAAGATGTATGTACATATACACTGGACATTTACTTTAGTCACTAGCATCACCAAGCCAGTTTGAAAGGCCGGTATTCTGTTCTTCTAAAGTAGGTTAGAGTATACTTGATTGGTGTCGTACAGGCGATATTCAGCCTTAGAAACCCTCGTTTAATGATAGGCTTTAATCCTAACAAATCTACAGTAATAAGTGGTCGATATCTTATACATTTGTTGCGCTTTGTAGCTGTGGAAAATACTGTATATATTTTCCAGAAATTCAGTATTTATATGTAAATAGATGGCCATACTGTATTTAATAATATTTATGTCATAGAAAACGGAAAGCCTGCGTCTGCGCAGACGAGACTCGCCATCTTGGTTTTGAATTTTGTACAAACGTTGGTATAATGGGAAGAATTTTTCGTGCTCTAGAGGTTAAAATTGTGTTGACACCTCTCAAATAGGAGGCGAAATTGGTGGATGTGCATTCCTGCATAACTTGAGATATCAGACGACTGGACAAGACAGCTCCAGGAACCTCAGATAAGCTCTCTAGATTTGTGTGTAATTCTGGCCAGCATTATTTTCATAGATTTAGTTAGAGTGAGGTTTTCTGAGTATGATACACATTAATCTCCAGTCAAATTGGTGAGTGATATTAAGATATATTCTTCTTTTCTGTAAATGTGTATATATGTGTATCTATAATCATGTATTATTTTTAATATACAGTCCACAAATTTATATATTTACCAGTATTCCTGGTGTATGTATATTTCATTTAATTAATAGGTCCAGAGCAACTTGTGGATATGACAGTGGTAGGTATCGAAGGGGGACATTTTTGCGACCTAGGTGTCCCAAATTCCTACTTGTCTATGTAACTCTGATAAATAATAATTATCTTTGTTATCATTTACTGTTATGTACATAATGAGTTACATTCAGATAAATGCACTTTTCCACAGTAGCCATAACTTAGCTAATTGGACAACGATGTTTTGCTAAACAGATCATATTTTATTTTGCTTTTACTTCGAAAATAGCCTGAACACGTCATCGTTTATATTTACTAGTTATTAAATAATAATACCAGCCTTCCACCAGCCATAAGCGGAATTACCAATAGATCCCTGGTTGTCTTCAAGAGGGAGCTGGACAGATACCTAAAGTCGGTTCCGGATCAGCCGGGTTGTGGTTCGTACGTTGGACTACGCGCGGCCAGCAGCAACAGCTTCGTTGATCACGCCCTGATCCACCAGGTGGCTTGGTCATGGACCAGGCCGCGGGGGCGTTGATCCCCGGAATCCCCTCCAGGTAGAGCCAGGTTAGTATTAAGCAGGATTAAGCTATAAGAAGTAACGTGGAACTCTTATCAAAAGCCTTACTGAAGTCCATATACACAATATTATATTCAATACCATGATCTACCTCCTCAAATACCTTAGTGAAGAAATTTAGTAAATTCGTAAGGCAGGAATGCCTCTTTGTAAAACCGTGCTGAGATTCATTAATCAGTTTATACCTTTCAAGATGGCTATGAATTGCTTCGGCAATTATTGATTCCATAAATTTACCAACTATGGAGGTAAGGGTTCTTGGTCTATAGTTTGAAGCTATGGACCTGTCACCTGCCTTGTAAATAGGTATTATATTTGTCATTTTCTACTTGCCTGGCACTATGCCAGTTTGTAGTGATATATTGAAAAGATTAGCCAAAGGTATGCTAAGTTCCTCTTTACATTCCTTTAAAACCCTTGCAAACAGTTCATCAGGGCCTGGGGATTTGTTAGGTTTTAATTTCTCTATTTGTCTGAGGACCATGTCACTAGTTACCCTAATTATGCATAGTTTATTATCGTCCTGTTCTACATAATTTATTATTTCTGGAATTTCGCTAGCATCTTTCTGATTAAAAAAAAACCCACATCCTCTTATGTACCCGTCCACCCTAAATTCCACCCTCAATTCAACCTTTCTCTCTCTCTCTTTCTCTCTCTCTCTCTCTCTCTCTCTCTCTCTCTCTCTCTCTCTCTCTCTCTCTCTCTCTCTCTCTCTCTCTCTCTCTCTCTCTCTCTCTCTCTCTCCAGTGAGACTACCTGGCAAACCATTATTTCCTTTTATCCTTCCTAAATCTAAATTCTACCATATTGAATCCATTATTACGAGTCCTTTGTGGGTTAGATATTTCCAGCACGTTATATTATCTTTATTCCATTGTACACTTCAAGCATATCTACCCCTAATTCTACGTCTTGCTAGAGATGGCAAATTCAGTGCCTTCAGCTTACCTTCGTAGGAAAGGTGTCTGATACATGGGATCAACTTCGTCATTCTTCTCTGGATATTTTCAAGCACCTTTGTGTTCATTCCGTGATATAGAGACCATAACCTTGATAAAGATATACGAAGTTGAAATGCAAGCTTGGGACTTTTATTATTTATGCTTCTTCATATGAAGCAGTGGAAACACCAGAATTTCTGTAATGGGAGGCTTAGGGATGACTATCTGATTGTAAAGGTGGGCAGGGAGACTTGTTCTGAAGCAGCGTTATTACTTGGGTTGTTAAGGAAAAGAACACAAGTGCAACTAATGCGACATTTTATTGTGGCAACGTTTCGCTCTCCAGGAGCTTTATCAAGCCGTTACCAACAGTAATACATTACTAGACTCACGAAATCGTAATGACACGATTGCAAACAAGCCATACCACGGACGGGGATAGAACCCGCGATCAGAGTCTCTCAAAACTCCAGACCGTCGCGTGGCTAGCTGGTCCAGTGGCTAACGCGACGGTCTGGAGTTTTGAGACTCTGATCGTGGGTTCTATCCCCATCCGTGGTATGGTTTATACATTACTAGCTTAGTTGCGAGTACTTATGAACTGCTGTTCTGGCTTTATATTTCAGCTAGCCGGAACTTCAAAATGTTTTCCACATTTTGTTTAACTAAGCTCTACATTATTTAGCGTATAAGTATCATAGTTATTTTCTTTTTCCAAGAATTAGAACTTTTAATTTGTCTGCATTGAACTGCACCTGCCACTTCTCCGACCACAACATCAACCTATCCCAGATCATCCTGTAGCCGTCTAGTATTCTCGTTAGAAATTTGACGACTTAGTGTCATCGGCAAATTTGTCACTAATTCTTCAACTTCATTTTAGTAGATTGTGAAGAAGGGTACCAATACCGACCCCATAGTATCATACCACTTGTAATGGGTCCCCATTTTGATTTCTTCCTTTTATACACGCTGCTGTATACTGGTTAGCCATGAATCGACCTAGGAGATAATTTCTCCAAGTCCTGCTATTTTCTTCGTCAGTCTCCTGTGTGGGTCTCTTATCAAAAATACTGAAGTCCATGTAAACAATACTGTATTATTTTTGTCTTGGTCTACTGCCTCATATACCTTATTAAAAAAAGGGTAGGAAATTCGTAAGGCAAGAATACCCTTTTGTAAAACCATGTTCAGATTCATTGATGAAATTATATGTGTCAGAATGACTTAGGATTATCAATTTTCCCACAATTGAAGTTAGGTTGATTGGTTTGTAATTTAAAGTTAAGGACCCAAGCTTCTGCCTTGTAAATGGGTATCACAGTTCTTATTTTCCACTTACCTGGTACCGATGCCTGTTGGTAGTGATCTGTTGAAGAGACTAATGGTTTGCTGAGTTTCTCATTACATTCCTTTACCATCCTTAAAAACAGTTCATAAGGGCTGAGTGACTTTAGTTTCATCTATTAAGTTGTTTAAGGATCATGTCACTAGTGATTTTATTCTTGCATCATTTATTCTCGTCCTGACCAGTACAGTCATGGATCTCCGGGGGTTTTATTTATATCCTCTTGCTTAAAGACAGGGGGAAACAAGTGTTAAATATTGTACACATTTTTTTTTCAACAATAGTAAGCTGACCTGGGTTACATTTAAGCAGGCCTGTCTTTTTCCCTAATCTTGTGCCTATGTATCTGAAAGAAACCCTTTGGGTTGGTCTTTGGTTCCTCGCAAGCCTTATTTTATTTTTTCTCTAAATACCTCATTTCTTCACTCGAGAGATGTTTTATTCCACTGTTCATACATTTGAAGAATTTCTCCTTTGGCGATAATACATGCAACTTAGCCAGCTTGTGCAATGCTTTGGAAAAAGTCATATTGGCAGCCATCACCGCCGTGTATCAGGTCTTCGTCACAATTCCTAGTCATGTTACCCTAGCCTACGCTACTCAGGTAATCCCCTAGAGCCTAGACCTGTATAGTACAGGGCTCTTAACTTTGCTAGCATTATTAAGGTAACTCCGTGAGATATTGAAACAAAGCTATTTGTGATCGCTTTCTCCAAGTTCTTCATTAACTTCAAGAGCATTTATCAGATTTACTTGTTCGCCAGAACTAAGTCAAGTAGGTTATTTTTTCTAGTTGGTTCTTGCACAAACTGCTTTAAGAAAAATCAGTCGTGGAATATTTCTAGACATTCTCTGGGCTCTAGACTTCCTATCAGTTGCTTCATTCTACTTCTTGACTACCTTGAAACTGGAGAAATACTTCTTAACATTCCTGTGACTCGAACATATATCTTTATCTTCTATTTGTTGACCTCCCTGTTGCGAGTTTCCGCCTCAGTCTTACCTCTACCCTATCAGAGTACGTTATCATGTTTCACTAGTTCTTTTCCATCTGGTCATCAGGTTCAGTTCCTTTAGCCTCGCCTGTTAGGTTAGCCCTCTTAGCTCTTGAACTAGTCTTGTTGCAGATTTGGACCTTCTTTAGTGTTTATGCTTTATCATATGTGGATTCCAGGCAGGTGCTGCATACTCTGATAGATCTGACATATATCCTGCACTGGATCCTGAATGATAGTGTGTATGTGGGGAGTGGATGGGGGTTGTGTCTGTCTGTAAGTTAAGTTTATTCAGGTACAGATGCACATAAATAGTTACATAAATTTATACATAGCAGGATATGTGTAGGTTACCGGCTGCTCAGAGTACTAAACAAAGAGAATGTTTTGACGAGTTGGTCTCGTTCCGCTATTCCTCCTGCCACAGTAAACCTCCTGGAGCGTGAAACATCTGGAACGAAATATCAGTGAAGTAAACTTCACTATATAATAACAGTATCGTATGTTAGGTATAAATACGGTGAGATTTTATATATGCCACCTCCCTGCCATCTTAATTTATACTGCATTTGACCCAGAGTAAAATTTGTTGACACTGACTCTGATTCCTTAAATTTTTTAGTTTAACTGGTCCCACTGACCGAGAATCAACTCTGAAACGATTATGTCCCGCCAGGGAGTAGAAGGTAATTGAGTTGAGGATGTGTGAGAAGAAGAGAAGGAAGGGATGGTGGGAAAGAAGAGAGGGAAGGGAGGGGTTTGATGGGACAGAATGGAATAAGAGAAAGAGGAAGGTGTGGGAGTTAGTGGGGGTGGAAAGAGGAAGGAGGGGGCGGAGAGGGTGGATGAGAGCTGGGATGGAAAGGAGAGGTATTAAGGGAGGGAAAGGGAGAGGGAGGAATGGATGGGAAGTGGGTGCGAGGTAGGTAGGGGTGAGTGTGAGGCAGGTGGCAGGGCGACGAGTGTGTGTGTGTGGGGGTGTGAGTGTGGACTCAGGTTCAGTAGTGGTGGTGGTGGTGATGTGTGCAGACCTTGTCTGTTCCTGGCTCCAGCACCGCCAGTCCTGCCCTCCAGCGCTCACTCCCACCTACACCCCCAACCCCTCACAACCTACCCAATAATATGTAAACGAGTGGGGTGTTACCGCCCCTCTTAATGACTTCATCCACTTTATAAACTGAATTCGTTGTATAATTTTATTTTTGTTATATTTATTGGTAACTTTTTTATAATCTTTGAATATTTATGATTAATAAATTAAAAGAAGTTATTAGTGAATGCATTAACAAAGAAGTTTGGTGGTGCAAGAAAGTGAAGTTTACTCAGAGTGATGGAGCGTAAAATAATCACCAAGGCTTGATACTTAAGTACTGGAGTGTTTGTGGTAGCAGTGAACCTCTCTAGCTACTGATTATTACACAGATCTATTGAGACAACCAAGACAGGTAAGACAACATCCACCCTCTTTTTGACAGCACAACTCTCTCAAACAAATACTAAACAAATTACATTAAATACGTTAAACTTAGGTTATTTTCTTTTTTGTGAAAAGGATGAAAAAAACTTGTATCCAAGAGCACTACTGTGTGAACAAAAAGGCGAGGGCTTTATTTTGGACAATAGTAACCCAGGATAAGTCAAGAAAGCCAGTTGCGTGGCTTATTTTTATTAAGGTCTTTGGTCTTCTTCCTCAATATGCGACGCACAGCAGTAGGCTAACACTGCTAGGTTAACAAGGGCAACAGGTGCAAGAAAACATACCCAACCATTCTCAGGTAGGTAGCCACTAAGTTGTGCTGAAGGCGTTACAGCTGATCCTTCGCTTTTTATGGGACGGAAAACCTCTCATCAAATCTAGTTATAATTATTTTTTTACTTAATGAACTGATAAATCGGAAGACCTGTTCAAGTGATTTAAATCTCGTTTAGTTCGTCATCACATGGCTTGGGGTCAGCATCAGGAGAAATTTTCCTGTTTCTACCTGGCAAAATCCCACTATTACACTCTCATGTAAAGTAGTAAGTAGTAGTTATAGTATCCTTCTGGCTCCTGCATTCACAGTGTCAGAGGTATCTTATAAAAAATATGTAGGAGCCTATGTGTCTTTATATGTTACAGTTCAAGGCAGCGACAAAAATAAGAGTTATAATGTCGTTTATATATCTACCAGACAGTTTTGGAGATAGCATTAGTACGCAGATAATGATGATAATGTAATCGTGAGAGAGATAAATATTCCGAACATAAGTAAACGTCGTCATAAGTTTCTTTCTCCTATGTACGGGTTATTTGTGTAATATATTCAGAACTAAAATTTAAATATTATTAACCACAGAGGAATTAATAATCCAGGAAAATCCAAGGAAAATCAAGTAGTGTTGCTTATCTAAGTTGAGACTCCTTTTATTTTTGTCTCCAAGATGTGACCCACACAGATTAGCTACCTCTAAAATACACGTTTACTGCTAGATCACAGTAGCAGCAGTGTTAGGAGACTTGCCCTTATGTCTCACCCGCCCAGGATTTAAACTAGATCTTTTCAGTTGTGGGCTAAATGTTTAATCACTAAGCAATAAGGTAACTAAATATATTGATTATCAAGATGAAATTGTAAACACTCCGAGTTAACCATATTTTCAGCCTGTCCCTTACAACAGACGACTTAATATAGTCATGTGAGCTGCCATAACATGATCTGATTGACATATTATTCGCCCAAAAAAATCGAGTGTCATTGAACACACATTCATATACCTAAATTAATATCACTAACCATAGAGCAAATAATCAGGTATCCCCTATAGGGGATCATTAAGAGATCGCCTGATTTCTTTTTCGTCCTCTTCGATTTTATTTTGCTCGGCTTTAAACTTTCAGCATACTGTAACAAGGACCAAATTCTACGAACAGCTTGCATGCGCAGGTGCCCTATGACCAGAGTTATTGAACCCATTCCCGGCGTTCTGGAATGGCAATGCTTACCTTCAAATCTTCAAAAAAGTTGACTTAGTTCGACGACAACGAAGAGTGAAATTCAAGAGGATAGTTGAGATTTGACAATTTTATGTGTAAAATTGTGTAAAAATTTGATTTCCGTTTAATCTTCACGATCAAAATTTATACGTCTGCTTCTGAATGGCTGCAGTGCTAATGGATGATGTATCTTATGGCCAGGATAGTATCCATTCAGTTTAATATATATGTGGGCAGATATGTCATTATAATAAATATGTTTTTTTCAAACGTGGAAGAGTTGGAATTTTTATCATATTGGACTATCTTCAAAAGCACAAAATATTTTCCTTTCATAAAGGACTGTACGGAATTTTAAAATTAACATATCTGCAAAAAAGAAAATTAAAGAAAAATATTGGAAAATCGCACTTTCACGGTGTTGTGAAATTTCCTGAGTCGAGTTGTGTGAACCCTTAAATACT
>NC_091298.1:55669457-55750879 GCF_038502225.1 Cherax quadricarinatus
TCCATGGGGAAGTGGAAAAGAATCTTTCCTGCGTAAGCTATGCGTGTCGTATGAGGCGACTAAAATGCCGGGAGCAATAGGCTAGTAACCCCTTCTCCTGTAGACATTTACTAAAAAAGAGAAGAAAAACTTTATAAAACTGGGATACTTGAATGTGCGTGGATGTAGTGCGGATGACAAGAAACAGATGATTGCTGATGTTATGAATGAAAAGAAGTTGGATGTCCTGGCCCTAAGTGAAACAAAGCTGAAGGGGGTAGGGGAGTTTCGGTGGGGGGAAATAAATGGGATTAAATCTGGAGTATCTGAGAGAGTTAGAGCAAAGGAAGGGGTAGCAGTAATGTTGAAGGATCAGTTATGGAAGGTGAAAAGAGAATATGAATGTGTAAATTCAAGAATTATGTGGATTAAAGTAAAGGTTGGATGCGAGAAGTGGGTCATAATAAGCGTGTATGCACCTGGAGAAGAGAGGAATGTAGAGGAGAGAGAGAGATTTTGGGAGATGTTAAGTGAATGTATAGGAGCCTTTGAACCAAGTGAGAGAGTAATTGTGGTAGGGGATCTGAATGCTAAAGTAGGAGAAACTTTTAAAGAGGGTGTGGTAGGTAAGTTTGGGGTGCCAGGTGTAAATGATAATGGGAGCCCTTTGATTGAACTTTGTATAGAAAGGGGTTTAGTTATAGGTAATACATATTTTAAGAAAAAGAGGATAAATAAGTATACAAGATATGATGTAGGGCGAAATGACAGTAGTTTGTTGGATTATGTATTGGTAGATAAAAGACTGTTGAGTAGACTTCAGGATGTACATGTTTATAGAGGGGCCACAGATATATCAGATCACTTTCTAGTTGTAGCTACACTGAGAGTAAAAGGTCGATGGGATACAAGGAGAATAGAAGCATCAGGGAAGAGAGAGGTGAAGGTTTATAAACTAAAAGAGGAGGCAGTTAGGGTAAGATATAAACAGCTATTGGAGGATAGATGGGCTAATGAGAGCATAGGAAATGGGGTCGAAGAGGTATGGGGTAGGTTTAAAAATGTAGTGTTAGAGTGTTCAGCAGAAGTTTGTGGTTACAGGAAAGTGGGTGCGGGAGGGAAGAGGAGCGATTGGTGGAATGATGATGTAAAGAGAGTAGTAAGGGAGAAAAAGTTAGCATATGAGAAGTTTTTACAAAGTAGAAGTGATACAAGGAGGGAAGAGTATATGGAGAAAAAGAGAGAGGTTAAGAGAGTGGTGAAGCAATGTAAAAAGAGAGCAAATGAGAGAGTGGGTGAGATGTTATCAACAAATTTTGTTGAAAATAAGAAAAAGTTTTGGAGTGAGATTAACAAGTTAAGGAAGCCTAGAGAACAAATGGATTTGTCAGTTAAAAATAGGAGAGGAGAGTTATTAAATGGAGAGTTAGAGGTATTGGGAAGATGGAGGGAATATTTTGAGGAATTGTTAAATGTTGATGAAGATAGGGAAGCTGTGATTTCGTGTATAGGGCAAGGAGGAATAACATCTTGTAGGAGTGAGGAAGAGCCAGTTGTGAGTGTGGGGGAAGTTCGTGAGGCAGTAGGTAAAATGAAAGGGGGTAAGGCAGCCGGGATTGATGGGATAAAGATAGAAATGTTAAAAGCAGGTGGGGATATAGTTTTGGAGTGGTTGGTGCAATTATTTAATAAATGCATGGAAGAGGGTAAGGTACCTAGGGATTGGCAGAGAGCATGCATAGTTCCTTTGTATAAAGACAAAGGGGACAAAAGAGAGTGCAAAAATTATAGGGGGATAAGTCTGTTGAGTATATCTGGTAAAGTGTATGGTAGAGTTATTATTGAAAGAATTAAGAGTAAGTCGGAGAATAGGACAGCAGATGAACAAGGAGGCTTTAGGAAAGGTAGGGGGTGTGAGGACCAGGTGTTTACAGTGAAACATATAAGTGAACAGTATCTAGATAAGGCTAAAGAGGTCTTTGTAGCATTTATGGATTTGGAAAAGGCGTATGACAGGGTGGATAGGGGGCAATGTGGCAGATGTTGCAGGTGTAAGGTGTAGGAGGTAGGCTACTGAAAGCAGTGAAGAGTTTTTACGAGGATAGTTAGATAGTTAGAGTATGTAGGAAAGAGGGAAATTATTTCCCAGTAAAAGCAGGCCTTAGACAAGGATGTGTGATGTCACCGTGGTTGTTTAATATATTTATAGATGGGTTTGTAAGAGAAGTAAATGCGAGGGTCTTGGCAAGAGGCGTGGAGTTAAAAGATAAAGAATCACACATAAAGTGGGAGTTGTCACAGTTGCTCTTTGCTGATGACACTGTGCTCTTGGGAGATTCTGAAGAGAAGTTGCAGAGATTGGTGGATGAATTTGGTAGGGTGTGCAAAAGAAGAAAATTAAAAGTGAACACAGGAAAGAGTAAGGTTATGAGGATAACAAAATGATTAGGTGATGAAAGATTGGATATCAGATTGGAGGGAGAGAGTATGGAGGAGGTGAATGTATTCAGATATTTGGGAGTGGACGTGTCAGCGGATGGGTCTATGAAGATGAGGTGAATCATAGAATTGATGAGGGGAAAAGGGTGAGTGGTGCACTTAGGAGTCTGTGGAGACAAAGAACTTTGTCCTTGGAGGCAAAGAGGGGAATGTATGAGAGTATAGTTTTACCAACGCTCTTATATGGGTGTGAAGCATGGGTGATGAATGTTGCAGCGAGGAGAAGGCTGGAGGCAGTGGAGATGTCATGTCTGAGGGCAATGTGTGGTGTGAATATAATGCAGAGAATTCGTAGTTTGGAAGTTAGGAGGAGGTGCGGGATTACCAAAACTGTTGTCCAGAGGGCTGAGGAAGGGTTGTTGAGGTGGTTCGGACATGTAGAGAGAATGGAGCGACACAGAGTGACTTCAAGAGTGTATCAATCTGTAGTGGAAGGAAGGCGGGGTAGGGGTCGGCCTAGGAAAGGTTGGAGGGAGGGCGTAAAGGAGGTTTTGTGTGCGAGGGGCTTGGACTTCCAGCAGGCATGCGTGAGCGTGTTTGATAGGAGTAAATGGAGACAAATGGTTTTTAATACTTGACGTGCTGTTGGAGTGTGAGCAAAGTAACATTTATGAAGGGGTTCAGGGAAACCGGCTGGCCGGACTTGAGTCCTGGAGATGGGAAGTACGACGCCTGCACTCTGAAGGAGGGGTGTTAATGTTGCAGTTTAAAAACTGTAGTGTAAAGCACCCTTCTGGCAAGACAGTGATGGAGTGAATGATGGTGAAAGTTTTTCTTTTTCGGGCCACCCTGCCTTGGTGGGAATCGGCCAGTGTGATAATAAAAATAATAATAAAATATATATATATATATATATATATATATATATATATATATATATATATATATATATATATATATATATATATATATATATATATATATATATAACACTGCGACTAGTCGAGGATTCGAACCCATGTCGTTTTGGCCCACCTCATGGTGAGCGAAAATCACACATGACGCTCTAACCCACGGGACCACGCAGTCCTAGGATTGCGTGGTCCCGTGGGTTAAGTGTCATGTATGATTTTTAACTCACCATGAGGTGGGCCAAAACGGCATGAGTTCGAATCCTTGGCTAATCGCAGTGTTGTTATTGATTAATATCACTCGTTCGTGGTTACAGTAAATATATATATATATATATATATATATATATATATATATATATATATATATATATATATATATATATATATATATATATATATATATATATATGAGTGTGTGTGTGTGCGCGCGCGAAGGAGGCATTTATATCCAGACGGTTATAACAGAGGATCTTCTAGCGTGACTAGGGGCTGTGAGCTCTGATTTATTTCCCCTCAAGGAAGGTTCCTTGATGTTGGTGAGGGGCTCTTGATTTAGGGAATTGGATCTGTGCTCCAGTTCCCCAAATTAAGCCTGAATGCCTTCCACCCCCCTCCCCCCCAGGCGCTGTATAATCCTCCGGGTTTAGCGCTTCCCCCTTGATTGTAATAATAATAATCTGATTTAGTCACTCAAAACAAAACTTTCTCTCTCTCTCTCTCTCTCTCTCTCTCTCTCTCTCTCTCTCTCTCTCTCTCTCTCTCTCTCTCTCTCTCTCTCTCTCTCTCTCCTTCTCTCTCTCCTTCTCTTTTTTTTTTTTTTTACACAGGGTTTGACAAGGTTAAGGATCCCTAGCTTTATTGACAGCTATTTACAGGTTAAGGATTCCTAACTTTATTGGCAAGCTAAGAGCTGTTACCTACATCAGCTCATTTGAAAGCATTTTTATTGTTATGAGACATACAAGTAGGGAACAGGATGAAGTTGGAGCCATCTGTGGGCCAGCATTTTCATTTGATCAACTGACTTTATCTCGTTGACATCATTATGCTGTACGAATGTGTTCCATACTCGAGTCATCCTGGGTATGTATGATCTCAGATGGAGTGATGTTCTGGAGAAGGGTACAGCCAGAGTGAAGTTGCTACTTTCTGCCCGTCTTGTGGCATAAAAGCTTGTTTCACGCTGTCCTCGAGGTGGATCCAAGTGTGGTATTTTGACAATATTGGCCTTGTACATAACAGTAAGGCCACCCACATCCCTCGTATGTTGAAGGCTCTGCTGAAATGACAGATCTATCCAGGATGGGTCCAGGCGAGAGATGAGACGTCTTGCTCTGTTCTCTACTCTGTCAAGCAGTATTACCATCATGGTGCCTAGAGACGATCATCATTTGCGTTTTCTCAGGTGCAAATGTTACTTGCCATCTATTTCCCCAAGCTGATATAGCTCTCAGCTGGTGATTGATGTAGCTTAGAGCAGCTGGCATTTCTTCTCTTGGATAAGTGAATGTCAGTGTACAGTCGTCTGCATATGCATGTGATTCTGGGATGAGATGAAGAAGGTCGTTGAAGTAGACATTCCATAACAGTGGACCCAGCACGCTTCCTTGTGGAACGCTTGCCCCAATAGGATGTCTTGCTGATTCCGTTCCATTGAGGACTACACTTAGAGATCTACCATGAAGGTAATCACTGAGGAGACATAGCGTAGAGCCTGCAATTCCCAGTGCTTGAAGTTTTGCTAAGAGGCCCTGGTGCCACACCCGGTCGAAAGCGCCAGCAATGTCCAGTGCTACCACACAGCTGACTTTGGATTCATCCAGTGACTGGTGCCACTTAGTGGAGAGGTTGAACAACAGATCAGCAGCAGAGTAACCTTTCCTGAAGCCATATTGACGATCACAAAGTAGTGAGTGGTAGTCAAAAAACTCTGTCATTTGTCTTGAGATTATTGTCTCAAGGATCTTACCAGTGATTGACAGGAGTGACACTGGTCTGTAGTTGCTGATTTCTGCTCTGCTCTTCTTTTTGTGAACAGGGACTACATTTGCCTCTTTCCATAGAGAGGGCCATTTACACTGTACTAAGCAGTGCTGAAAGATGCGAGTTAGAGGTGCTGCTAGCTGGTCTGCACATCTTCTCAACAATCTTGGGCTCAACTTGTCTGGGCCCACAGCCTTTTCTTGGTCAAGCGATTTAAGAAGGAAATGCACCTCCTCCTGCCTTATTGTCACCACTGACAGTTTTGACACAGTTCTTGCAGCTAGCCAAGGAGGGTCCCTTGCTGGATCAGGAACTTGCATTTTGATAGCAAAGTGTTCAGCAAAGAGGTCCGCCTTCTCTTGACTACTAGTAGAGGTGGTCCCATCCTGTCGATTTAGAGGTGGAATAAGTTCATCAGGCAGATAACCTTGTCTGTCCTTGACCAGGGACCACCAGATTTTGGAGCCTACCCTACCTGATGCTAACTTTCTTTTAGTGTCCACCTCCCATTTAGCAATGGCCCACTTTTGAACATCACCCATATGCCTACAGGCTTGCATGTGCAAGTTCCTGTTATAGGTGGTAGGATGTCTCTTATACCTTCGCCATGCTTTGTACTTAGCAGTAGCAGCCTCTCTACAACGAAAGCCAAACCAAGGCTGATCTGTAGGCTTCGTCACATATTGCCGGTGAGGAATGTGTTCTTGTTGTAGATTAAGGATGTGTCTAGTGAAGGCTTTCACTTGGTTGTCACCATCCCCTTGGAGAAGAGCATTCCAGTCGGTGGTGGCGAGCTCAGAGCAAAGGGCTGGCCAATTACCTCTTTCCCATAGCCAGGTTGTGCGTGTGGACTCCTCACCTCGTTCTGTTGGGATCTTAAGTGTGGTAAAAACAGCCTTGTGGTCAGACGATCCAACGTAGCCGAGGAGTTGACAAGTGACTATGCCTTCTGCCAGATCACTCACTACTGGGTCAAGGGAGGAGCCAGAGATATGAGTAGGGAAATCAACAAAGTTTCTCATGTCAAACACTGCAAGAAGGTCATCAAAGTCCCTCTGTATAAGGTGCTGGTTGAGGTCACCAACAATTATAATATGTTGACAATTGTGTTGTAGCAGAAGGGAGTCAATATTTTCCATTAGGAAGTTGATAGGGTCTGCATGTTGCCACTGAGGTCTGTACATTGCACATGCTAGTACAGAGGTACTAGTGTTTATACAGAGCTTGAAGAACATCATTTCAAGATGTGTAGGGGTGGCAACATCAATGTGCTGGGCATGAACACTTTTAGAGAAGCACACAGGAACACCTCCTTGCCCTTGCCTGTCTCTTCTCATCCATGAGGTGTAGCCAGCAATTCTTGCAAAATTTTCTGGAGTCCTGTCTCCCTCTCTCTCTCTTTCTCTCTCTCTCTCTCTCCGGCGTTTGTTTGCTGTTTGCGATGTGTCTGTTTGCAGTGTTGTGTTTTGTTTACGATGTTCAAATGTTGAGAATATTTTCACAATTTTGTGGGGGTTTCTCTTGTGTTGATGTCAGCCAAGTTACGTTTTGTAATGTTTCCTTCTGATGTCACTGTGTCCGCGATGTCATCGTTGAAGATTTCACATTTGTGGTGTGATTCACGATGTCAACGCAGTTTACAGTTAGCACAAAATTCGGAGAGTGAACATCAGACGGCGCTACAGGCGGTCCTGGACCGTTACAAATACCGAAACCTCGTCTTGAGTTTCCCTTCTAAATTGTTAGTTGTGAAGTGTTACAAACACCGTATTGTCACTTGTAAATCAGGGTGTTGTGCTTGTAAATCAGGGTGTTGTGATCTGTAAATCAGGGTGTTGTGATCTGTAAATCAGGGCGTTGTGATCTGTAAATCAGGGTGATGTGACCTGTAAATCAGGGTGATGTAACCTGTAAATCAGGGTGTTGTGACCTGTAAATCAGGGTGTTGTGATCTGTAAATCACGGCGTTGTGATCTGTAAATCAGGGTGATGTGACCTGTAAATCAGGGTGATGTGACCTGTAAATCAGGGTGTTGTGACCTGTAAATCAGGCTGTTGTGATATGTAAATCAGGGTGTTTTGATCTGTAAATCAGGCTGTTGTGATCTGTAAATCAGGGTGTTTTGATCTGTAAATCAGGTTGTTGTGATCTGTAAATCAGGCTGCTGTGATCTGTAAATCAGGGTGTTTTGATCTGTAAATCAGGCTGTTGTGATCTGTAAATCAGGCTGCTGTGATCTGTAAATCAGGCTGTTGTGATCTGTAAATCAGGGTGTTTTGATCTGTAAATCAGGCTGTTGTGATCTGTAAATCAGGCTGCTGTGATCTGTAAATCAGGCTGTTGTGATCTGTAAATCAGGCTGCTGTGATCTGTAAATCAGGGTGTTTTGATCTGTAAATCAGGCTGTTGTGATCTGTAAATCAGGCTGCTGTGATCTGTAAATCAGGCTGCTGTGATCTGTAAATCAGGCTGTTGTGACTTACGAATCGTGGTATTGTGACATGTAAATCGCAGATTGTTACTTGTAAATTACATAAGTATGACTTGTAAATCTTCGTTACTAATAACAACGTTTCTGCTGTTAGAGTTGTCTCTAGCTGTTAAAATAGTGAATAATAAATATAATAATGATAAAATTAACAAATAAAACTAATAATTCCTCCCCTTACTGGATAACTAGACTGTCCAGGCTAAGAATCTCTGGTTCACAACAGAAAAGACACTGGTTCGATTCCCGGGCAGGGCAAAGCATATGGGCAAGTTCCTTCACAGTAAGTAGGTTGCTGGGTGAGTCGCGTGTTAGGGAAGGACACCAATAGAAATAAGCCTTGTACTACTCGGCTTTGTTGAGTTTTCTTGGGTTAATAACCTTCCTGGGTTAGATAACTTCGATCATATCCTCCTTAGCCTCTGTTTCCGTCTTTTTATTGTTCTTTTTGTCCCTGCCGTCTTTGTCGTCTTTATTTGTGTGTTTTCTTCGTCTAATTAATTTTTTTTGTTTTTGTCCCTGCCGTCTTTGTCGTTTTAATTGTCGTCTTTGTCTATCTGTGTGTTTTCTTCGTCTAATTTAAATATTTTATTTGTCCTTTTCTGTCTTTGTCTTGCATTTTTTCTTTATCTTGTTTTCACCCTCTGCCTCATTTTTCTTCATCACATGGGTTGCCCGCCTGCAGGTACGTCACACAAGTTGAATACCTAATACATTTCATTATGTTCTCGGGATGTGTAAGACATACTAATTACAAACGTTGAAAAATACTGCCCCCTCTTTCTCCCTCCAACACTGCGTTACACGAACACTCTCCCACAGTCTCTCTGGGAAGGATGCCATTCTCCCCCCAGCCTCTTCTCTGGGAGGGGTGCCATTCTCCCCCCAGCCTCTTCTCTGGGAGGGGTGCCATTCTCCTCCCAGCCTCTTCTCTGGGAGGGGTGCCATTCTCCCCCCAGCCTCTTCTCTGGGAGGGGTGCCATTCTCCTCCCAGCCTCTTCTCTGGGAGGGGTGCCATTCTCCTCCCAGCCTCTTCTCTGGGAGGGGTGTCATTCTCCTCCCGACCTCTTCTCTGGGAGGGGTGCCATTCTCCTCCCAGCCTCTTCTCTGGGAGGGGTGTCATTCTCCTCCCGACCTCTTCTCTGGGAGGGGTGCCATTCTCCTCCCAGCCTCTTCTCTGGGAGGGGTGTCATTCTCCTCCCGACCTCTTCTCTGGGAGGGGTGCCATTCTCCTCCCGACCTCTTCTCTGGGAGGGGTGCCATTCTCCTCCCAGCCTCTTCTCTGGGAAGGATGCCATTCTTCTCCCAACCTCTTCTCTGGGAGGGGTGCCATTCTCCTCCCTACCTCTTCTCTGGGAGGGGTGCCATTTTCCTCCCAGCCTCTTCTCTGGGAAGGATGCCATTCTCCTCCCAGCCTCTTCTCTGGGAAGGATGCCATTCTCCTCCCAGTCTCTTCTCTGGGAGGAGTGCCATTCTCCTCCCAGCCTCTTCTCTGGGAGGGGTGCCATTCTCCCCCCAGCCTCTTCTCTGGGAGGGGTGCCATTCTCCTCCCAGCCTCTTCTCTGGGAGGGGTGCCATTCTCCTCCCAGCCTCTTCTCTGGGAGGGGTGCCATTCTCCTCCCAGCCTCTTCTCTGGGAAGGATGCCATTCTCCTCCCAGTCTCTTCTCTGGGAGGAGTGCCATTCTCCTCCCAGCCTCTTCTCTGGGAGGGGTGTCATTCTCCTCCCAGCCTCTTCTCTGGGAGGGGTGCCATTCTCCTCCCGACCTCTTCTCTGGGAGGGGTGCCATTCTCCTCCCGACCTCTTCTCTGGGAGGGGTGCCACTCTCCTCCCAGCCTCTTCTCTGGGAGGGGTGCCATTCTCCTCCCAGCCTCTTCTCTGGGAAGGATGCCATTCTTCTCCCAACCTCTTCTCTGGGAGGGGTGCCATTCTCCTCCCTACCTCTTCTCTGGGAGGGGTGCCATTCTCCTCCCAGCCTCTTCTCCCACCCTCTTCTCTGGGAGGGGTGCCATTCTCCTCCCAGCCTCTTCTCTGGGAGGGGTGCCATTCTCCTCCCAGCCTCTTCTCTGGGAAGGATGCCATTCTCCTCCCAGCCTCTTCTCTGGGAAGGATGCCATTCTCCTCCCAGCCTCTTCTCTGGGAGGGGTGCCATTCTCCTCCCAGCCTCTTCTCTGGGAGGGGTGCCATTCTCCTCCCAGCCTCTTCTCTGGGAGGGGTGCCATTCTCCTCCCAGCCTCTTCTCTGGGAAGGATGCCATTCTTCTCCCAACCTCTTCTCTGGGAGGGGTGCCATTCTCCTCCCTACCTCTTCCAGGGGTGCCATTCTCCTCCCAGCCTCTTTCTCCTCCCTAGCCTCTTCTCTGGGAGGGGGAGGGGTGCCATTTTCCTCCCAGCCTCTTCTCTGGGAAGTCTCTTCTCTGGGATGCCATTCTCCTCCCAGCCTCTTCTCTGGGAAGCCTCTTCTCTGGGAGGGGTGCCATTCTCCTCCCAGCCTCTTCTCTGGATGCCATTCTCCTCCCTGGGAGGGGTGCCAGTCCCAGCCTCTTCTCTGGGAGGAAGGTGCCATTCTCCTCCCAGCCTCTTCTCTGGGAGGGGTGTGCCATTCTCCTCCCAGCCTCTTCTCTGGGAGGGGTGCCATTCTCCTCCCAGCCTCTTCTCTGGGAGGGGTGCCATTCTCCTCCCAGCCTCTTCTCTGGGAGGGGTGCCATTCTCCTCCCAGCCTCTTCTCTGGGAGGGGTGCCATTCTCCTCCCAGCCTCTTCTCTGGGAGGGGTGCCATTCTCCTCCCGACCTCTTCTCTGGGAGGGGTGCCGTTCTTCTCCCGACCTCTTCTCTGGGAGGGGTGCCACTCTCCTCCCAGCCTCTTTGGGAGGGGTGCCATTCTCCTCCCAGCCTCTTCTCTGGGAAGGATGCCATTCTTCTCCCAACCTCTTCTCTGGGAGGGGTGCCATTCTCCTCCCTACCTCTTCTCTGGGAGGGGTGCCATTCTCCTCCCAGCCTCTTCTCTGGGAAGGATGCCATTCTCCTCCCAGCCTCTTCTCTGGGAAGGATGCCATTCTCCTCCCAGCCTCTTCTCTGGGAGGGGTGCCATTCTCCTCCCAGCCTCTTCTCTGGGAAGGATGCCATTCTCCTCCCAGCCTCTTCTCTGGGAGGGGTGCCATTCTCCTCCCAGCCTCTTCTCTGGGAAGGATGCCATTCTCCTCCCAGCCTCTTCTCTGGGAGGGGTGCCAAGCCTCTTCTCTGGGATGGTTGCCATTCTCCTCCCAGCCTCTTCTCTGGGAGGGGTGCCATTCTCCTCCCAGTCTCTTCTCTGGGAGGGGTGCCATTCTCCTCCCAGCCTCTTCTCTGGGAGGGGTGCCATTCTCCTCCCAGTCTCTTCTCTGGGAGGGGTGCCATTCTCCTCCCAGCCTCTTCTCTGGGAGGGGTGCCATTCTCCTCCCAGCCTCTTCTCTGGGAAGGATGCCATTCTCCTCCCAGCCTCTTCTCTGGGAGGGGTGCCATTCTCCTCCCAGCCTCTTCTCTGGGAGGGGTGCCATTCTCCTCCCAGTCTCTTCTCTGGGAGGGGTGCCATTCTCCTCCCAGCCTCTTCCCTGGAGGGGGTGCCATTCTTCCTGTTGGGCATTTGCCTGCTCAAGAACCCAGTGTCTATTTTGGTATAAATGGTTGGGATACTTCCCCTTTCGTGCAAATTTGCTAAACTTGCAGATGAAGTGTAGAATATAAAAAACAAGTATAATAGTTTTACATACTAACACTGGTCTCCAGAAGAGCTGAGACTGTTGTATATTATCTTAATAATTCTCGTTCCTGAAGAGGGGCAAGATTTAAGCAAGAAGTTATTATAATGGTCTTTTAAAAAAAACATGTAAATTGCAAACCTTTACATAAATAATTTTTTAACACATGGGCCGTCTCCCACCGAGGCAGGGTGACCCGAAAACGAAGAAACAAAAGTTATTCTTCATTTTACATTTAGCAATTTATACAGGAGAAGGAGTTACTAGCCCCTTACTCCCGGAGTTTAAGTTTCCTCTTTACCACACGCATGGCTTACGAAGGAAGGATTCTTTTCCACTTCCTCGAGGAGAACATAAATAATTATAACTGTGAAATTCCTGGTAGCTAAGTTATTTGTGGCTACACAAAAGTAATTCGAATTTTTAGAAGATTACATCTGTACGAGTGATACAGAATCTGGTGGCCACTTGCACTCAAGAGATAAGAGTTCCGTCTTTAATGTAGTAGTCTACTATACTCTCATTAACATAGTGTTATAAAGAGTGTGGGTTATTAGATTAGTTGTATACAGTATAGGCTATGGTGGTAATATATGATATATTCACTGTATACAATTGTTCCTTAAAATAAGGCGTTACACGTTAGATACATTTTCCCTTACATATCGTGGTACAATTTATGGATTACCAGGATATGTCGGTAAGTTGTTCTTTCGTTATGTGGAATAGCGTCACGGTGAACGAATATGCAAAGGCCATCGCATTAATTGTTGATCTGTATCTTTCATGGCGTGGGTGGAGAAGGGTGATAATTCAGAGTATATTAGGATGAGGCGACACGTCTAGGTATACCATAGATGTGACTGCCTCGATCTCTGTGGTGCTGAACGTCTTCTGATATTCACCTTTTCAGAATAAAAACTTAATGGGTGAACATCTGGCTCTGATTTTTAAAGAATAACACCAATTCCCATTTCACTGGCATCCACCTGCGCAAAGGTAGGTGCCTTAAAACTGCGGTTATGTTGTACTGGAGCCGAGGAGAGCAGTATTTCCAGGCGTTTGAAAGTTTTCTGCCATTGCTCATCCCAACAAACTTATGGTTTAGACTAGTTAGCGGAGGTAATGGATGTGCTCATCCATAGCCAAAAGAAAAAAAAATGCAACAGTTTTTCTAGTATTAGTAGGCACGTCATGTTCTGAATTACCTCTGCTTCTATGGGCCCATTGACAGGGCCCAAGAGAATTACTTTGGCCTTCATACTCACTTCTTCCAACTTTACAGTATTTAAGCAGCTTCTTAAATACAGCCTTCAAGCGCAACATATCCTGATTTGAGGAGTCACCGTCAGTGACTCCTCAGATCAGGTCATCGAGGTAGTCCTCCACGCTCTGCAAACCGTTTTAAACCTGAGTTATCAGGCATCGGAATGTTGCAGGTGATTTTCGCAACCCAAATGTTATTTGTATATATTTATATAATATACCTTTGATAGTGAAATCAGAGATCTGTCTGCCAACAGAACCTGGTAGTACCCCTTCAACTGATCCAGCTTTGATACATCATGTCCTGCCAGCGCAGTGATTTTATCTGTTTTTGGTAAAGGATTACTATCCAGTTTAACGACAAGAGTGACCTTATAGTAGTCTGTACGCGTGTGTTTTGTGCCGTCTGTCTTAGAAATTAGGATACAGGGTGAAGCCAACGAACTTTTATTAGGGTCTATAAAATCGATCTTTAGCCTGAACCCCAGCTGATCCTGTAGCAGATTGGTCTTATGGGAGTTAATACACTATAGTTGTTGCTTGATGGGAGCATCATTAGGAACACCAGCATCATAAAAACCCAGTGTACCTGATCAAGGTGCATCTGAGAAGCTTCACTGGATAGATCCATTAATTTTTAATACTTTACTTCATATGCGAGACAAGACTCACACTGCTCTGGGTTGTAGTAAATCTGGGCGTCATTAAGGCAAGCATTAGCACCGCGAGATGTATCAATCATATCATAGTCAAGGTCTGTTGGATTCATGTCTGACATGCACGTTGGTATAGAATATTATTTTAAATGGATAACGTGATACATTCATAATGGCTTTACCCTGATAAATACCTCATAACTAAAGTAACTCAACTTCACCTTGAACTTGCGTTCAGCGTGTTGCTCGGCGCTGGATGTTGAAACAAGTCAACTGCTGAAACAGATGATCTGCTGACCTTTGCTGCTCCCAGATTTGCTGCTGACTTCACATACATGGAGAATTATGGTCAGATCTTAGGGTTATCTTGCGAGGGAACAGTACTCTCGCTTCTTTGAGAACTAAAAGGCCCTCCGACTGAACGGTCATATACAAGCTCAAAGGTACTGTAAACGATCAGTTCCTGCATGTTACCCAAAGGCAAGAGTAATGAGGGAACTCCATCCCAATCTGGTGTAATCTCCATCTCACACACTCGTAATATGCTTTTGAGCGACTTGTGAATTTTTTTTTCCAGCGCGTCCAGCAGTTGATGGTGAGCGATAGAAACCCTAGTGGCTATTACCAGCTGGGAAAGAACTTCACGAGAGATCTTGGATGTGAAGTTAGATCCTGAGTCTGATTGGATTCCCCGATGTACCTCCACTTGCACAAAAAAAAACCCTCACCAGAGCTCATACAGTAGAGCGGCACATTGATACCTCTTAATGATATTGCTTCAGGTAGTGGGTATGTGGAGCTGAGGATAGTGTGTGGAGCTGAGGATAATGTGTGGAGCTGAGGATAGTGTGTGGAGCTGAGGATAGTGTGTGGAGCTGAGGATAGTGTGTGGAGCTGAGGATAATGTGTGGAGCTGAGGATAGTGTGTGGAGCTGATGATAGTGTGTGGAGCTGATGATAGTGTGTGGAGCTGATGATAGTGTGTGGAGCTGAGGATAGTGTGTGGAGCTGATGATAGTGTGTGGAGCTGATGATAGTGTGTGGAGCTGATGATAGTGTGTGGAGCCGAGGATAGTGTGTGGAGCTGATGATAGTGTGTGGAGCCGAGGATAGTGTGTGGAGCTGATGATAGTGTGTGGAGCTGATGATAGTGTGTGGAGCCGAGGATAGTGTGTGGAGCCGAGGATAGTGTGTGGAGCTGATGATAGTGTGTGGAGCTGATGATAGTGTGTGGAGCCGAGGATAGTGTGTGGAGCCGAGGATAGTGTGTGGAGCCGAGGATAGTGTGTGGAGCTGATGATAGTGTGTCAAGCCGAGGATAGTGTGTGGAGCTGATGATAGTGTGTGGAGCCGAGGATAGTGTGTGGAGCCGAGGATAGTGTGTGGAGCTGAGGATAGTGTGTGGAGCTGATGATAGTGTGTGGAGCCGAGGATAGTGTGTGGAGCCGAGGATAGTGTGTGGAGCTGATGATAGTGTGTGGAGCTGATGATAGTGTGTGGAGCCGAGGATAGTGTGTGGAGCCGAGGATAGTGTGTGGAGCTGATGATAGTGTGTGGAGCCGAGGATAGTGTGTGGAGCTGATGATAGTGTGTGGAGCTGATGATAGTTTGTGTGTGTGTGTGTGTGTGTGTGGAGCTAAATGTAGTGTGTGTGTTTGTGTGTGGAGCTCTTTGAGCTTTATCATACCTTTTCTTAAAGCTATGCATGGCTCATGCCTCCACCACCTCCCTTTCCAGACTATTCCACTTCTTGACAACTCTGTGACTGAATAAATACTTCCTAACATCCCTTTGACTCGTATTTGAATTTTCAGCTTCCTTGTTGCTGTGTCCCATCTATGGAACATCCTATTCCTGTCCAACTTGTTGATTCCTTTCAGTATTTTATGTTATCATGTTGTCCCCCCCTCTCCCTCCTGTCCTGCAGTGTCGTCAGGTCGATTTCTCTTAAACTCTCTTCGCAGGACTTGCTCCTTATCTCCGGGACTAGCCTTGTTGCAAACCTTTGCACTTTCTCTAATTTCCTGACGTGCTTAACCAGGTGTGGGTTCCAAACTGGTGCTGCATACTCCAATATGGACCTTATGTACACGGTGTACAGAGTCCTGAACGACTCGTTACTGAGATGTCGGAATGCTATTCTTAGGTTTGCTAGTCGCCCGTATGCTGCAGTAGTTATTTGGTTGATGTGCGCCTCAGGAGATGTGTTCGGTGTTATACTCACCCCAAGATCCTTTTACTTGAGTGAGGTTTGTAGTCTTTGGCCCCTAGACTGTATTCTGTCTGCGGTCTTCTTTGCCCTTCCCCGATCTTCCTGACGTTGCATTTCACAGGCCTGTAGCTTGTCCAGATCCCTTTGTAGTCCTGCCTTGTCGTCCTCGAATTGAATTCTCCTCATTAACTTCACATCCTCTGCAAACAGACACACTTCTGGGTCTATTCCTTCCGTTATGTCATTCACATACACCAGAAACAGCACCGGTCCTAGGACTTTCCGCTCGTCATAGGCGCCCACTCCGACACCTCGTCGCATATCATGACTCGCTGATTCCTTCCTGTCAGGTACTCTCTGATCCATTGCAGTGCCTTCTCTGTTACACCTTGCTGGTCCTACAGCTTTTGCACTAATCTCTTGTGTGGAACTATGTCCAAAGCCTTCTTACAGTCCAAGTAAATGCAATCTATCTATCCCTTTCTCGCTTGTCTTACTGCTGTCACATTGTCATATAACTCCAGTAGGAATGTGACAGGATTTCTCGTCCCTGAATCCGTGCTGGTTGTCGTTGTGGGTGTATACTTATCTAATTGTGGTTGCAGGGATCGAGTCATAGCTCCTGGTCGAATCATAGCTTGTGTGTGTGTGTGTGTGTGTGTGTGTGTGTGTGTGTGTGTGTGTGTGTGTGTGTGTGTGTGTGTGTGCGTGTGTGTGTGTAGTTGAGGGTAGTGAGAGTGTGGAGCTGAGGGTAGTGAGAGTGTGGAGCTGAGGGTAGTGAGAGTGTGGAGCTGAGGGTAGTGAGAGTGTGGAGCTGAGGGTAGTGAGAGTGTGGAGCTGAGGGTAGTGAGAGTGTGGAGCTGAGGGTAGTGAGAGTGTGGAGCTGAGGGTAGTGAGAGTGTGGAGCTGAGGGTAGTGAGAGTGTGGAGCTGAGGGTAGTGAGAGTGTAGAGCTGAGGGTAGTGAGAGTGTGGAGCTGAGGGTAGTGAGACTGTGGAGCTGAGGGTAGTGAGAGTGTGGAGCTGAGGGTAGCGAGAGTGTGGAGCTGAGGGTAGTGAGAGTGTGGAGCTGAGGGTAGTGAGAGTGTAGAGCTGAGGGTAGTGAGAGTGTGGAGCTGAGGGTGGTGAGAGTGTGGAGCTGAGGGTAGTGAGAGTGTGGAGCTGAGGGTAGTGAGAGTGTGGAGCTGAGGGTAGTGAGAGTGTGGAGCTGAGGGTAGTGAGAGTGTGGAGCTGAGGGTGGTGAGAGTGTGGAGCTGAGGGTGGTGAGAGTGTGGAGCTGAGGGTAGTGAGAGTGTGGAGCTGAGGGTAGTGAGAGTGTGGAGCTGAGGGTAGTGAGAGTGTGGAGCTGAGGGTAGTGAGAGTGTGGAGCTGAGGGTAGTGAGAGTGTGGAGCTGAGGGTAGTGAGAGTGGAGCTGAGGGTAGTGAGAGTGTGGAGCTGAGGGTGGTGAGAGTGTGGAGCTGAGGGTAGTGAGAGTGTGGAGCTGAGGGTAGTGAGAGTGGAGCTGAGGGTAGTGAGAGTGTGGAGCTGAGGGTAGTGAGTGTGTGGAGCTGAGGGTAGTGAGAGTGTGGAGCTGAGGGTAGTGAGAGTGTAGAGAGAGAAACATTACACTCCAGGCTCAAGGATATACTGGTATACAAGTGAAGCCTGGGATTCATTACACGAGTTAATTGAGTGTTAAGAAATACACCATGTTTTTCCTGCAAAATTACACACACACGCGCACAATGTGTGTATAATACATCATATATATCCATATATATATATATATATATATATATATATATATATATATATATATATATATATATATATTAAAGAGAAAATGACAGAAAAGGAATGTTTAGAAACATTAAAATTACTGAACAGTGCTTTTCAACTCTTCATATTTTATATTCTATATTTTCCTTGAATAATTGTAAGACTTTTAAGGTATTTGATGGTATGGTGGGTTCATTTATCACTGTTTGTAACATATATGCGCATAAATGTCCGGGAGAACTGTATGCTGTCTTCACTCTTTATGCTAAATGGTTTTCCCAAATGTGTGCCCTTTTCCTCAGTGTGGCAAATCTCTGTAATGGCTCCCTTCAAAGATAGTGTATTGTATACATATGCATGATCGTTGGAACGAGCCATATATACATCTCAATATATTATACATAATCACACTTCAGCTTACAGTAGTGGATGGGCCACTAGTATTTTATCTTCTTGTTTGCCCATCATCGCCTTGTTCAACCCCAATCTATCCCATATTTTCCTTCTCGCATTCCTACCATATTCTCTGGTCGCAAATTCTTGCATCATTTTAGGTGCCTCGATGCTTGTCACGTTCTTGAGTTGAATTGGTTCTACCCTTCCCTTGGATAAAGAGGGATTACATGTCATTACCCAGGTGGAATGACTAGATTAAGGTGTACGACGTGTGACACTGTCACAGATATCTAGGTAATACATCATAGTCCTTAATCTAAAATGGACGGTAGTCCTTCCCAACGCAGTCCTGTGTCTCTTTCCCATGTACTTTCACGTACTAGTATGTGTGTCTTTAGTCCTGTTTATGTATGTATTTAGTCCCATGTTTTTATTTCTACAAATACATGTACAAGGTGTACAGGCCTAACTGACACCAGTGACATACTACCATATAAGAAAGCCCCTTGTTATGCTGAGCATTTCCCGCAAATTAAGTCAGTTTTGTCTCCTGAATGCCACCTACACCAGTCGACTGATACCCAGGTATCTATCTTGCTGCTAGGTGAACAGAGAGAGCAGGTGCCTTAAGGAAACACGTCCTAATGTTTTTACCCGTACCGGTGATCGAACCACGAACCTCAGTGTGTGAGCTTAGTGCGCTAGTAATCGTACTACGAATAATAATAATAATAATATTAATAGATGATAATGACATAAAAAATAGGTAATTAAATTATGAAATATGAAAATATTTAACATATTCGTTTTTAGGGAAACTGTTGATAACATTAATGGGAAGAATGCATCTGATGAACGTCAACAAGGTCACTGATATTTGGTTGGTGATTGGTGAGTTTTAGTGGTAAGTCGCCACGCTCTTCCAGGTCCAGTCTGTTTCTCTGCTTAGTTACAATTACATTTGCATGGCTAAAACCACCTTCAAGCAAGTACTGACCTTCCCCTTTTGACCCCCAGCAATTGATCGACCCCTTCGATAGTCCCATCTACCCTTAGGGGCCGATATTGACCACTTTCGGGAACCCGGTTTAGTTCCCCATGTACCTGGAGAGTGTTCCGGGGATAAACGCCCCCCGCGGCCCTGTCCATGACCAGGCCGCGACTCAAGTAACACTCCACACCGTACTGAAGGTGATGTACGCAGGAGTAAGGTGTTCCCCTCGCTTTGATTACCTCTTTGATAGCTCTAATCTGCACACACATTATCCACACTCGACAAATTGCCCGCCGCTGCTCGTTTCTTATGAAAGCAATCATTGGTCTCCTTCCACTTAATACCAGTGATTTAATTGTGATTGTACTCGTTTTAAAACTCTTCCGTTTGTTCCCTCCATTGCCGTTTTATTTAATTGTAACTGTGAGATCCTTCGAAATGAATGTTATGACACTGAGTCACGTATATGAATGTTACGACACTGTTGAGTCACGTATATGAATGTTACGACACTGTTGAGTCACGTATATGAATGTTACGACACTGTTGAGTCACGTATATGAATGTTACGACACTGTTGAGTCACGTATATGAATGTTACGACACTGTTGAGTCACGTATATGAATGTTACGACACTGTTGAGTCACGTATATGAATGTTACGACACTGTTGAGTCACGTATATGAATGTTACGACACTGTTGAGTCACGTATATGAATGTTACGACACTGTTGAGTCACGTATATGAATGTTACGACACTGTTGAGTCACGTATATGAATGTTACGACACTGTTGAGTCACGTATATGAATGTTACGACACTGTTGAGTCACGTATATGAATGTTACGACACTGTTGAGTCACGTATATGAATGTTACGACACTGTTGAGTCACGTATATGAATGTTACGACACTGTTGAGTCACGTATATGAATGTTACGACACTGTTGAGTCACGTATATGAATGTTACGACACTGTTGAGTCACGTATATGAATGTTACGACACTGTTGAGTCACGTATATGAATGTTACGACACTGTTGAGTCACGTATATGAATGTTACGACACTGTTGAGTCACGTATATGAATGTTACGACACTGTTGAGTCACGTATATGAATGTTACGACACTGTTGAGTCACGTATATGATTGTTACGACACTGTTGAGTCACGTATATGAATGTTACGACACTGTTGAGTCACGTATATGAATGTGTGTGAAGAGCACCGTAGTGCTCTTCACGCCAACTCCGAGGCTGAGGGACTGATTACCTCATCTTTTGTATATACTTCTACTGTCTTCAAATTATGTCCTGGAATTTGTATTGATAAAGCCACTGGGTTGCGAAACGTCGTAATTAAAGATAGTCATATATTGCTTATATGTCTAATTCTCAAGCTGGTATTTCTTTTCGCTCCTTCATTTCTTCTAGACTGTAGAGCTTTGTCTCACCCTCTCTCCCACTTGCTAAAACTCGCTTGTTTTCTTGGTTCTTTTTTTCCTGCTCACCCCCGTTACTCCCTAGACTACTGAACAAGTACGACCACATCCCACCTGTAAGATGTTAAGTACTGGTGTAGTCTCTCTCTTTACTGATGTTCTCGTAATGATCTCACATTTCTCAGAAGAAACTATTGAGAGGATGCTTCATTTCTTTATTCCCACTGATGTCTTTCTTGACCCTATTCGTTTTTGTAAGAATTCTTGCTCCTCTTTCCAAGGGGTATGCTTTATCCCCTTTTATCCTTTACACGGAATATATTTAATCTCTTCTGCTTCACATATTACGTCCTTCACTTTGATTTCTCTACGTAGATCATATCTTGGTTCTCTGGCCACATCATTATAGTCTCTTCCAACGCTTTATTGTCGTCCTTGACAAAGTTACTCCACCCATCAATTTTAAATCTGAGTTATGATGTATTTCCCTTCTTCTTTTACTTGATGTTTATGTCCACCACTCTGTGAAAGGATTTTCCCTTTTGTTTTGTTTAAAGCAAGCACAATGTTACGAACTTTCACCAGTTTTTCAGTTATGCACTGCCTGCTAAGAGAAACCTTGCTCTTCTCTTCCTCCATACCTTCCACAGCTATTATCTCAATGTCTCCACTCGGAAATTTCCATTATTTCTTCTTCGCTAAACCCTTTTCCTCTCTGGAAATATCTGTACTTTGCCTTCCATAAATATGTTTCAAATTTAGGAATCTTATTAACAACCTTCGTCATTTGTATATTAAACTTGCATTTCTACAAAATGATATATTTTTGGTGTTTATTTTATGTCCTGCTCCTCTTTCTATCTATAATACGTTGATGAAAGTGGCCAGTCCCTTGTTTCCAGGTTTAAAGAACATAAGTGTTCACCTTGCCTGTACTGTGGGTGCTTTCTTCAGTCATGTTAGAGAACATAGGCATCCCATATGCTGGTCCTCTATCAAAACTATCTGTTCCTCTTCTAGCCATCATGGTTTCAGTCTTGTTGAACCAGTTCTTAATCACATCATTTCTAACATAATCTTAGTTCCGGTTTTGGTACATTGATACTTTACTCTTCCAATATATTGTCAAATGTTCGCGTCTTCAACATACACATGTGACTTGGCCTTACCCCTCTCTTGGCTTTTCTCCTAACCTGATTTGTGGTTTTCTTCCTTTTTCCTCTCCCACTCACAACTAGGGCGGACCGACACTTCATTTAAAGTTTCATTTACAAATTGTGGGCTTAATGGGAGCAGTATGTTTTAAACATTTCTTTTACACTAAAGTACTGAATGATTTTCGTGTCTTAGTACTACAAAAATTTCATAGTTTCCCATATCTGTTTTCCAGCCACCTACACCCTGGTGCAGTATACTCTAGCGCACACGGTGCTCTGAGGGATTGAGGAGCAGCTCTCCGCCCGGCAGTTGATTATCGTGTCAGTTCGGAATACTGAACGGGTGGCAGTTGAGGGAAATGTTGTTGTATCGGTATCGAATATGCTCTGTAGAAGACGATTTCATAGCGACCTTTTTGCGCTACGTCTATTGGTTAATTGTGTTTGGCTGGCTTGGTGGGTCCTACGACGAGCAAGATGTAAGGAGTTTGGATATAGGTGGTTTGCTCCTTATTCAATAAGAATCCCCAAGAACCCATTCTCTAGTAAGAAGACAAATGACTGCCAAAAAAGTAAGGGTAAACGGACACTGATGCACTCAGGACATTTGAAGATTTAGAAACATGTGCAACATCTGGGTATCTTTATTGTAGACGTTTCGCCATCCAGTGGCTTTATCAGTACAGATTCTAGTATATAATTTGAAGACAGAACTATATTCAAAAGACGAGGTAATCAGTCCCTCAGCTTTGGAGTTGGTGTGAAGAGTACCGTAGTCGTGTAGATTCTGGAGCACAGGCAAGGAGGCTGGCGCTTATATACTAATCGTCAGGTGGAAAGGGACGGGAAGAAGACGAGGGCATAGTCACTGGTAGGCGGGATTCCCCAGTGGAAGTAGGTCATACCCAGAGGGATGGGTAAGTTGTAGTAGTAGTTACAGTAGCCGTGCATCATATGCATGGCCACCTGATTGTAGGTGATTCTATGTTTTACCTGTGCAAATTGTGATGTGTTAGTCAGCAACGCACAACAGGCAACGCAAAGTGGGCAGCAGGATTACTTGCTGTTACTGTGTGTGTGTGTGTGTGTGTGTGTGTGTGTGTGTGTGTGTGTGTGTGTGTGTGCAGCATGTGGACTGTGGTGTACGGTGGACTGTGCCTTGTATTTTAACAGTTTACCAGTGGCATTGGCTGTTTCAGGTTGGGTGCAGATTTTATGAGTACTGCTATACGTATTGAGACCTCGGGAATTTTTTAGGGGATTCATTTTAATTAATTGACTTTTTTAATTCACACAAGATTTTTTAATTTCGTTCGAGAGCATTAAAATATGGTTTCACCGTTTGCTTGTTGATCTGATTTGTTTACATTGAGGTGTTTTTTGACTTCTATTATATATGTATGTACTCACCTATTCACCTATTTGTGATTGCAGGGTCGCATCACAGCTCCTGGCCCCAAATGTGTGTGTGTTTATGCTTGATCCCACCCTGCCCTACGCACTTTAGTAAAGTACCTTACAGTCCCCTAGCTCCACTTGTGCTTCACCCCCGTCACCCTCACCTTCCATACTCAGACTGTGCACTACTGTTTACCCCGGCTCCAGATTTTTTTTCTTTGCTGCTTCTATAATTACCGGGGTGGCTTTAGGGCCTCGGGTAACTTTCAGCAGTTTTATATCACTGATATTTTGATTGTTTATTTAACTGGTTATTTTGACATGACATAATAGTATTTTTATGTTGTTCACGTTGGTTCTTTATATTTGTATTATATAGTATTAGCTTGTTCTTCTCATGGACCATATTTGCTTATTTAATGTATAGAGCTTTAAATGATTTCATAGATCTGAACGCTGTTTTGTATGCATAGTATTTTATAGTGGCAAGAGTGCTGGGTGACTTACTAGGTCAGAGTGCTCCTTAAAGCTCACATCATCAAGCTCAGCACCTCAACCTCACTGCTTCACCCTCCCAACCTCACCTCTGTACCCCTCTATTAGGAGCATTCACTGCTCAACAGTATTTCGTGGAGCTGTGGTGGTAAGGTAAATAAATTAGAGTAACGTCTCCAATTAGTTTTAATTGGAGTAGGCGGCCATTCTGGCAGTAATGACATTCCTCGTGCAAATTAAGTCTTGACTTAAACGGAGGGGAAAAATGCCTTTGTGCCCTCAACTGGCTTTACACAGTGACTGTTGCAGCAGTGACGTGTGTATTTCCTTACCGACTTAACCCAGTGATTGTAGCAGCAGTGATTGTTGTAGCAGGGACTGTTGCAGTAGTGACGTGGCTGCCCTCACTGATTTTACCCAGTGATTGTTACAGCAGTGATTGTTGCAGTAGTGACTGATGTAGCAATGCCTGTTGCAGCAGTGTTGTGTGGATTTCCTTGCTGACTTAACCCAGTGATTGTAGCAGCATTGATTGTTGCAGCAGTGACTGTTGTAGCAGTGGCTGTTTCAGCAGTGGCTGTTTCAGCAGTGGCTGTTTCAGCAGTGGCTGTTCCAGTTGTGCATGTTGTGCAGCAGTGACATGTTGCTGTGCCCTTGCTGTATCCATTGTTTATTTCACAAACTTTTTGGATAAACATAGTGGAGCCTTTTTTTTTTTGTGTGTGTGTGTGTGTGAGCGCAGGGATGAATGGGATTAAGACTGATATAGTGAAGTAGGCAGTGTTAGTGTTGGAACGCTCAACACCCATGGATTAGCAAAAGTGTGACTTACACTTATAACGAAGGGGCAGTACGAATATAGCAAGAGCAGAGGATGCAAAGGGCAAGCTGATACGTTGATGTTTACATTAAAACAAATAATTCCCTAGTACCTAAGGCCAAGGAGTTTGTCTCATTTGTGGATTTCGAAAGGGTAAATGCTAGGGTGGATTAGGGAACGATGTGGCTAATATTGTAAAGTGTGGTCTGTGCGGCATATTATTGAAACTTCAAGTATGTTTTAATTTAATGAGGGTGAAACCAAGGCTTATGTATGTAGGCAAGATGGTTTAATTTTTACTGAAACGTTGCTAATATAATCAGTAGTACAAAACATATTGTAAGAAATGAAGACTTTAGTACACCACTCAGTCCACAGCAGGATTCGAACCTGTACACATTGCATGAAAGTACGGAGTGGCTAAAGTACTGCGCACTTTGATGTAGTGTATGCAGGTTCGAATCCTGCAGTGGACTGAGAGATAATGTTAGTAAATTATATATATATATATATATATATATATATATATATATATATATATATATATATATATATATATATATATATATATGTCGTGCCGAATATGTAAAACTGGTCAATTAGCAAGAACTCATTTAAAATTAAGTCCTTTCTAAAATTTTCTCTTATACTTCTAAAGATATATTTTTTTCATTAATTTTAATTTAAAATTTTTTAATTTTGCTTCAAAAGGAACTTAGAAAACTTACCTAACCTTATTATAACAAGAACAATTTATTTTAGCCTAACCAAACTAAATATATTTTAGATTTGTTTACAATAATTTAATACTAAACAAACACAGTGAAATATATTTTTTTCGTTAGGTTCAGAATGATTTTGGCGAAATTATTGCATACACAAATTTTCACTTGTCATATATGGCAAGATGAGCGTTGCTATTTAAGCCAAGATCGCAAATTCTGCCTATTCGGCACGACATATATATATATATACACACACACACACACACACACGGCATTATCATTTAAACATTCACTTTCTAAACTTTCCTATATGTTAAATTTCTTGTATTTTGTCAATGTTGTCATATATATTTTTGACTCTGCTAATATTAGTCTATAACACGGGTTTTGGTTCATGAGAGACGCAGACAGACAGTAGTCAGAAAAAAATGATAGAGGAAGGGATGGAGGGACTACCATCTACCTGTGCAAAATGTGTGTTCGTGATTGTGTAGAAGTAGCGCAGATGCACCATGTGTCTGGTGTTCAGGTTTAAAGTGTAGCGCAGGTGCACCATGTGTCTGATGTTCAGGTTTAAAGTGTAGCGCAGGTGCACCATGTGTCTGGTGTTCAGGTTTAAAGTGTAGCGCAGATGCACCATGTGTCTGGTGTTCAGGTTTAAAGTGTAGCGCAGGTGCACCATGTGTCTGGTGTTCAGGTTTAAAGTGTAGCGCAGATGCACCATGTGTCTGGTGTTCAGGTTTAAAGTGTAGCGCAGGTGCACCATGTGTCTGGTGTTCAGGTTTAAAGTGTAGCGCAGGTGCACCATGTGTCTGGTGTTCAGGTTTAAAGTGTAGCGCAGGTGCACCATGTGTCTGATGTTCAGGTTTAAAGTGTAGCGCAGGTGCACCATGTGTCTGATGTTCAGGTTTAAAGTGTAGCGCAGGTGCACCATGTGTCTGGTGTTCAGGTTTAAAGTGTAGCGCAGGTGCACCATGTGTCTGATGTTCAGGTTTAAAGTGTAGCGCAGGTGCACCATGTGTCTGATGTTCAGGTTTAAAGTGTAGCGCAGGTGCACCATGTGTCTGGTGTTCAGGTTTAAAGTGTAGCGCAGGTGCACCATGTGTCTGGTGTTCAGGTTTAAAGTGTAGCGCAGGTGCACCATGTGTCTGGTGTTCAGGTTTAAAGTGTAGCGCAGGTGCACCATGTGTCTGGTGTTCAGGTTTAAAGTGTAGCGCAGGTGCACCATGTGTCTGGTGTTCAGGTTTAAAGTGTAGCGCAGGTGCACCATGTGTCTGATGTTCAGGTTTAAAGTGTAGCGCAGATGCACCATGTGTCTGGTGTTCAGGTTTAAAGTGTAGCGCAGGTGCACCATGTGTCTGGTGTTCAGGTTTAAAGTGTAGCGCAGGTGCACCATGTGTCTGGTGTTCAGGTTTAAAGTGTAGCGCAGGTGCACCATGTGTCTGGTGTTCAGGTTTAAAGTGTAGCGCAGGTGCACCATGTGTCTGGTGTTCAGGTTTAAAGTGTAGCGCAGGTGCACCATGTGTCTGGTGTTCAGGTTTAAAGTGTAGCGCAGGTGCACCATGTGTCTGGTGTTCAGGTTTAAAGTGTAGCGCAGATGCACCATGTGTCTGGTGTTCAGGTTTAAAGTGTAGCGCAGGTGCACCATGTGTCTGGTGTTCAGGTTTAAAGTGTAGCGCAGGTGCACCATGTGTCTGGTGTTCAGGTTTAAAGTGTAGCGCAGGTGCACCATGTGTCTGGTGTTCAGGTTTAAAGTGTAGCGCAGGTGCACCATGTGTCTGGTGTTCAGGTTTAAAGTGTAGCGCAGATGCACCATGTGTCTGGTGTTCAGGTTTAAAGTGTAGCGCAGGTGCACCATGTGTCTGGTGTTCAGGTTTAAAGTGTAGCGCAGGTGCACCATGTGTCTGGTGTTCAGGTTTAAAGTGTAGCGCAGGTGCACCATGTGTCTGATGTTCAGGTTTAAAGTGTAGCGCAGGTGCACCATGTGTCTGATGTTCAGGTTTAAAGTGTAGCGCAGGTGCACCATGTGTCTGGTGTTCAGGTTTAAAGTGTAGCGCAGATGCACCATGTGTCTGGTGTTCAGGTTTAAAGTGTAGCGCAGGTGCACCATGTGTCTGGTGTTCAGGTTTAAAGTGTAGCGCAGGTGCACCATGTGTCTGGTGTTCAGGTTTAAAGTGTAGCGCAGGTGCACCATGTGTCTGATGTTCAGGTTTAAAGTGTAGCGCAGGTGCACCATGTGTCTGGTGTTCAGGTTTAAAGTGTAGCGCAGGTGCACCATGTGTCTGATGTTCAGGTTTAAAGTGTAGCGCAGGTGCACCATGTGTCTGCTGTTCAGGTTTAAAGTGTAGCGCAGGTGCACCATGTGTCTGGTGTTCAGGTTTAAAGTGTAGCGCAGGTGCACCATGTGTCTGATGTTCAGGTTTAAAGTGTAGCGCAGGTGCACCATGTGTCTGGTGTTCAGGTTTAAAGTGTAGCGCAGATGCACCATGTGTCTGGTGTTCAGGTTTAAAGTGTAGCGCAGGTGCACCATGTGTCTGGTGTTCAGGTTTAAAGTGTAGCGCAGGTGCACCATGTGTCTGGTGTTCAGGTTTAAAGTGTAGCGCAGGTGCACCATGTGTCTGATGTTCAGGTTTAAAGTGTAGCGCAGGTGCACCATGTGTCTGGTGTTCAGGTTTAAAGTGTAGCGCAGGTGCACCATGTGTCTGGTGTTCAGGTTTAAAGTGTAGCGCAGGTGCACCATGTGTCTGATGTTCAGGTTTAAAGTGTAGCGCAGGTGCACCATGTGTCTGGTGTTCAGGTTTAAAGTGTAGCGCAGGTGCACCATGTGTCTGATGTTCAGGTTTAAAGTGTAGCGCAGGTGCACCATGTGTCTGGTGTTCAGGTTTAAAGTGTAGCGCAGGTGCACCATGTGTCTGATGTTCAGGTTTAAAGTGTAGCGCAGGTGCACCATGTGTCTGGTGTTCAGGTTTAAAGTGTAGCGCAGGTGCACCATGTGTCTGGTGTTCAGGTTTAAAGTGTAGCGCAGGTGCACCATGTGTCTGGTGTTCAGGTTTAAAGTGTAGCACAGGTGCACCATGTGTCTGGTGTTCAGGTTTAAAGTGTAGCGCAGGTGCACCATGTGTCTGATGTTCAGGTTTAAAGTGTAGCGCAGGTGCACCATGTGTCTGGTGTTCAGGTTTAAAGTGTAGCGCAGGTGCACCATGTGTCTGGTGTTCAGGTTTAAAGTGTAGCGCAGATGCACCATGTGTCTGGTGTTCAGGTTTAAAGTGTAGCGCAGGTGCACCATGTGTCTGGTGTTCAGGTTTAAAGTGTGGACACAGGGAAAGAAGTAGCGCAGGTGCACCATGTGTCTGGTGTTCAGGTTTAAAGTGTGGACACAGGGAAAGAAGTAGCGCAGGTGCACCATGTGTCTGATGTTCAGGTTTAAAGTGTGGATACGGGGAAAGAAGTAGCGCAGGTGCACCATGTGTCTGATGTTCAGGTTTGAAGTGTGGACACAGGGAAAGAAGTAGCGCAGGTGCACCATGTGTCTGATGTTCAGGTTTAAAGTGTGGACACAGGGAAAGAAGTAGCGCAGGTGCACCATGTGTCTGGTGTTCAGGTTTGAAGTGTAGCGCAGGTGCACCATGTGTCTGATGTTCAGGTTTAAAGTGTGGACACAGGGAAAGAAGTATCGCAGGTGCACCATGTGTCTGGTGTTCAGATTTAAAGTGTAGCGCAGGTGCACCATGTGTCTGATGTTCAGGTTTAAAGTGTGGATACGGGGAAAGAGGTATCGCAGGTGCACCATGTGTCTGGTGTTCAGGTTTAAAGTATGGATACGGGGAAAGAGGTATCGCAGGTGCACCATGTGTCTGGTGTTCAGGTTTAAAGTGTGGCGCAGGTGCACCATGTGTCTGGTGTTCAGGTTTGAAGTGTGGACACAGGGAAAGAAGTATCGCAGGTGCACCATGTGTCTGGTGTTCAGATTTAAAGTGTAGCGCAGGTGCACCATGTGTCTGGTGTTCAGGTTTAAAGTGTGGACACAGGGAAAGAAGTAGCGCAGGTGCACCATGTGTCTGATGTTCAGGTTTGAAGTGTGGATACGGGGAAAGAAGTAGCGCAGGTGCACCATGTGTCTGATGTTCAGGTTTGAAGTGTGGACACAGGGAAAGAAGTATCATCGCAGGTGCACCATGTGTCTGATGTTCAGGTTTGAAGTGTGGACACAGGGAAAGAAGTATCATCGCAGGTGCACCATGTGTCTGGTGTTCAGATTTAAAGTGTAGCGCAGGTGCACCATGTGTCTGATGTTCAGGTTTAAAGTGTGGATACGGGGAAAGAGGTATCGCAGGTGCACCATGTGTCTGGTGTTCAGGTTTAAAGTGTGGATACGGGGAAAGAGGTATCGCAGGTGCACCATGTGTCTGGTGTTCAGGTTTAAAGTGTGTACACAAGGGAGAAATGTCCACCAGACGTGAGCAACTCGCAGATGGTTCACAGTGCTAATGAAACGTGGCTGGACCGGCCCGCAGACTTTAAAATACTCTCAGGAACCACCAAAAGTTCTAAAATTTAAGAGCAGAAGACGAGTGGATTAGTGTAATATTTTCTGTAATTATATTTATAGCCGTGGAGTCGGCACATAAAACCTTCGATTCCGACTCCGACTCCTTTATTTATGGCACCTCCGACTCCTTTAATTACATTTTACCGACTCCGACTCCGACTCCAGTAACCCAACAATTGCTTCCGACTCCGACTCCACAGCCCTGATTGTATTAAACTGGTTTGATTGGTTGTGTGTGGGTGTAAAATTTAATTTTTTTACAGGCGTAGCTTGTGGTGTTCAGTCTTCTGTAATATTATCTCATTTTTAAAGTACAGTAATTGTTGCACTCTGAGCCATCTCCTGGAGGCCATTGCTCACCACTGTCACTGTATTTGGAAAGAAATACTTCCTGCAGTCTTTTATACCTCAACAATGGCAAATTTAGTGTCTTCCGTCTTTCTTCATATCTCAGATTTCTCATTTCTGAAAGCCACTTTGTTGGGTACGTCAGTTATTTTTTATTTTATAATTTAGATGTGGGCTTCCTACACAAGACGCTACATGCTCCGCTCGGCTCTAATTGACATTGTAAGCAATTTCCTTAAACACATCGCCGACAATAAAACAGAAAGTTATGTAAAAATTGAGTAATGGTCCATTATCATTATCAACTTTACATCCGAAAGTGTTTTATAATTTTATGATGGCATTGCTTTATCATCACTCCCATGATATTTCTATTCATTTTCTTAAAAGACGCTAACCTTTTTACATGATTAAACCATTTCCAAATTCTCACTGTCACTCTGTGAATTTTATTTTTATACTCCCTATTCTGTGCTTAGCAATTCGCAGAGAAGGTGAAATTATTTACAAACTTTCTAAGTTCACTGCAGGTGGCAGGATTTGATGAAATAACTTACCATAAGCCTGGTGCTCCAGGGTATGGGAGTGTCTGCCTAGCTTCGGCTAGGCGTTCATACTTATCTGGAGTCTGGCTCTATGGATAAAATACTGTGTATTTTGATAGTGGGTAGGTTCGAACCCCTATTCTGTGCAAAACATTCATTCACCTAGCACAATGGTCTTCACTGCCGCCTCTTGCTGCATTTTTGAGACTCGCACCTCACGACCATTCCATAGTTTAGTCACTTCCTAGATTCTGATACCAAGCTTTTTTCTTTATTCCATTGATATAGTTTTATTTTAGTGGCTCCTGAGCACCCTAGCTATATACTTTCTTTCATTTATTATACGAGACACCTCGTTCTTTATATTCTCATATAGTAATATACACTCCTAAATATCTAAGTATATTAATTTCTTCTCTTCTTCTAACCAGTCTTACGTTATTCCTTTCCTTGCCTAGAGTATTTCTTACTCTAATCATTTTACTCTTTATGTTTAGCCTTCGCTTCCTTCTTGCACACTCCTTCCCAGACGAATCCATCATCCTCTGCAAATTCTTTTCCGAATTTCTCAGCAGCACAGAGTCATCAGCCAAGAACACCCATGAGAACGCTCACTACATATCGTGTATTCTTTTTCATTGTATAATTACAGATGATTCCTGCTACCTCTTGGGTATTTTCATTTCCTTCTTACATACAATAAGCAAATACATCAACCATTTTATCTATCCTCTATATAACTGTTTTTCTCCTTCCAACCTGCACATGGCTTCATCCACTTCCTCCTCACTCAACATTTTAATACCCTTCATATGTTAAAAATGTTCTCTTACTGCGAATATTTTTTTGACCTCATACTAATCGTCTTCCCTCCTGCACCCACCCACATACACTCAGAAACCTCTGCTTCTCACTCCAGCTTTACATCCCTGAATTACACCATACATCCTTAGCACCTTCCCTGACTTTAACCCACCTTCCTTTCAAGACTTGCTCATAATTCTCAATAATCACCAGCTTGTTTAAGTGTCACTTTCACTTTTTGGGGGGCTGACCACTCACTGTCTTATAATCCACTTTCCTTTTACCCTGGCTACGACTACTAAATAATGATCTGACATGTTAGATTGTCTTCAAAAACATCTTTGGCCAGAAGTCTGCCCATTAATATTTATTCAACTAATATACAGTCTATTTATTACTTCATTATATCTCGTATATGATTTGTCGTCTTAATACATATTCTTCGCATATTACCAGTATTTTTTTCTAAGCTCAAAAGATGTGAAGCCTGGTTTTTAAACGTTTCAGCGAGGATGAGGCTAGAGGCATCGGAGATATCAAGTTTGAGAGCAATATGTGGTGTGAACAATATGCAGAGAATTCGGAACGTAGAGAGTAGAAGGTGTGGTGTTGTCAGAAGTGTTATTCAGAGGCCTGAGGAGGGGTTGTTGAGATGGTCTGAACATTTAGAGAGGATGGAACAAAAGAGGATGACCAGGAGGGTGTATAAATCTGGAGTGGAGAAAAGAGGTATGGGTCGCCTCAGGAAAGTTTGGAAGGAGGGGCTTGAACATCTTAACAGGCTTGTGTGAGCGCATTTGACAGGAACGAGGGAACACAAGTGGCTTTTATGATTTGTCGTGTTGTTGATATGAGAACAAGGTAACATGATGGGAATCAGGAAAATCGGTTAGCCAGACCTGAGTCCTGGAAGTAGGAAGTACAGTGTGTGTGCACTCTGAAGGAGGGGTGGGAATGAACTGTCATGTCAGAGGCTTCAGGCAACACAGTGATTTGAGTGACGGTGAATGTGTCGCCCTCCCTCGGTAGGAGACAACCGGTGTGTGTATAAGGTATGCATGTATGTATGTGTGTTGTATTTTCATCAGTATTAAAAGTAATTTAAGTAAATTTGTCAGTAAATGAGTGCCTCTTCCCCTGCCACAAAGCGAACAATTTTTTGGACTAATTTTTCAAATTGTTTATTTTGGGCGAAATTTCGAGACGCAGTAATGCTTTCTGCTGAAGAGGACCTCTGTTGTAGGCAGAAATATTCAGCACTCTGATATTGTGGATAAAGAGGGGCGTATCAGAGGAAGAATTTATATAAAGGTAATATTACATGGTTATAATAAATGGGCTGCTATACGTGACTTTCTCCACCACTTGGCGACTAGCACCCTGTTCTTCATCTATTATATTCTCTCCCTTTATTTTATCCATGTGAGTTAGATTGTGCCATTGGCATGTTCTTTACACTTTTTTTGGTGCGTAAAATAAAATTTAGATTTATTATTGAACTGCTGAATAAGAATATTTATAACGCATCACACAGCGAGTAAGGAAGCCTCGTTCCTTGTTCCCGGTCTTATTGTTTTACGTCCTGAATAGTGTGTGTGTGTGAAACGTGTTCAGCTGTCACTGACGTATCAGAATTCCAATATCTTTCTCTTGGCTGCCACTGCTGACGGTAAATGTCAACAGTGCTGCAGTAGCCGGCATTCAAGCCCCAACCGTCCTCCAAAAGCATTTTCCAACGCTTAACAATACGTCAATATCAACATGGTGTCAACAAAGACCAGTATATATATATATATATATATATATATATATATATATATATATATATATATATATATATATATATATATATATATATATATATATATAATGTGTGTGTGTAGTGTGCCAAAAAACAAACTCATAGTAAACAGGTGATATCACACTATGCAAAATAACCGTAGTGAAAACAGTGAAATTCCAGGAACTTTCGTGATTTCTCACATTGGAATTTCACTATATATATATATATATATATATATATATATATATATATATATATATATATATATATATATATATATATAATCAGTAAGCCCCTCAAGGGAGGTTCCTTGCCGCTGATGAGGTGCTCTTGATCTAGGGAATTGGATCTGTGCTCCAGTTCCCTGAATTAAGGCTGAATATCTTCCATCCCCCCCACATGCGCTGTATAATCCTACGGGTTTAGCGCTCCCCCACGATTATTATATAATTAGTAAGGTTAATAGTATCTTAATTCTTCTTAAGTGTAAGTTGATTGGCTGTTAATAAACAAAGTTGTATGAAGGGACTGCTAGTGTCTGGCAGTGGGGGGAAGATATTGCCTTCATAAAATAGTTGTACCTGGAGTGAGGGAGTTTACCTGGAGAGAGTTCCGGGGGTCAACGCCCCCGCGGCCCGATCTGTGACCAGGCCTCCTTAGGTCAGTGTCCCAGGATGCGACCCACACCAGTCGACTAACACCCAGGTAACCATTTTACTGATGGGGAACATAGACAACAGGTGGAAAGAAACACGTCCAATGTTTCTACTCTGGCTGGGAATCGAACCCAGGCCCTCACCGTGTGAAGCGAGAGCGTTAACCACCAGGCACCAGCACAGGTTTTGTAGAGGCTGGTGTGCCGCACCACTGTGGAATTCTTGCTGGGATCACAGATACCCTGTGTAGCCCACGCATCGCATGGTCATCGATTTTTTTAAAACAATGAGTATGTAAATGTGTTTAAAATAGCAGGCAGATAACGCAGCAAGTGTGACTTCTTGTTTTCCCTCGTGTTGGTGGTGTAATATTTCGTTAATAAAGCTTTTATATTTTTTACATATTAATTCAGTATTAAATATTTATGTATAGCTCCGTACTACGCAGGCGAAACTAATTATTAATAAAGATAAAAGCCTACTACGCAGAAAAAACTAATTATTGATAAAGATAAAAGCCTACTGTGCAGAAGAAATTAATTGTTAATAAAGATAAAAGCCTACTGCGCAGAAGAAACTAATTATTAATAAAGATAAAAGCCTACTGTGCAGAAGAAACTAATTGTTAATAAAGATAAAAGCCTACTGTGCAGAAGAAACTAATTATTAATAAAGATAAAAGCCTACTGTGCAGAAGAAACTAATTATTAATAAAGATAAAAGCCTCCTGTGCAGAAGATAAAGATAAAAGCCTACTGCGCAGAAGAAACTAATTATTAATAAAGATAAAAGCCTACTGTGCAGAAGGAACTAATTATTAATAAAGATAAAAGCCTACTGTGCAGAAGGAACTAATTATTAATAAAGATAAAAGCCTACTGCGCAGAAGAAACTAATTATTAATAAAGATAAAAGCCTACTGTGCAGAAGGAACTAATTATTAATAAAGATAAAAGCCTACTGTGCAGAAGAAACTAATTGCTAATAAAGATACCAGTAGTTACACATGTCTTGCTTTTTCATGAGCTTGTCGGTATTGCATCCCTTTCATGTATTGACGTAGAATAAGTTCCATGTTTACCTCAGACTGGGAGGAGGAGGAGGAGGAGGAGGGTACAGGGGGAAAACTCTTAGTGTTTATATTAATGAAACAAACTGAATTTAAATTCTCCACCCTCCCCCCCCCCCACTCCCCCCAAAAAAATCTGTCCATCTCATCAGTGGAGATCAAACCCTTGTAAACGAGATTACCAGACCATTATTATAACACCTCTGCTGTTGTACGTGCATTTTTATCACCCCTTTCTCCAGATGCACGCGCGCACGTGGCAAGAGCGCGCACGGGAGTTGAGACTCGAGCCCTGCATTCCTATGTAGGTGAGCGCGCATGCACGCGCGCGCGCGCACACACACACACACACACACACACACACACACACACACACACACACACACACACACACACACACACACACACACACACACACACACACACACACACACACGCATCGAAGACATTTTCAAAACTTCTTAAAGAATAAAAAGTCACACTGTCGTGGGTGGAACAGTTCAGGAACCCCCCCTCCCCCCTCCCCCCCCCTCCCCCCTCGCAGTTCAGGAACCCCCCCCTCCCCCCTCGCAGTTCAGGAACCCCCCTCCTCCCCCTCGAAGTTACGGGCTCCACCTGGACCATTATTTTCAAGGTCGTGGCAATATCAAGTGTCAACAGCTGTACACACCCATTAAGGGAGGTTCCTTGATGCTGGTGAAGGGCTCTTGATCTAAGGAATTGGATCTGTGTTCCGTTTCCCTGAATTAAGCCTAAATGCCTTCCGTCCCTTCCCCTATCCACAGGCGCTGTATAATTCCTACTAGTTTAGCGCTCCCCATGATGATAATAGTGTACACTGTGTTGCTTTGTATTAAATAACACTGTTGCTGTGTATTAAATAACACTGTTGCTATGTATTAAATAACACGTGTGAGCATCAACCACGGTTCTCTCACACCAGTGTGCACTGCCTTTATCCAGGGAATATAACCCTATCAGAAGGGTGGGGTGCCTTAATTCTGGTCAAGGGCTGTTAATCCAAGTATTTGGAGCTATCCTTGATTTTCTTTCAATCAAACCTGATCACGTTCCGTTTCACAGTCGTTGGTAAACTCATGTTGTAGCTTTGACAAGTGCTCGTTGATCATGAGTGACAATAACAGTATTAGAGAGTCATATTGTTAGTGGGTACCACTTTGGTGTGTACTCATTTATATGTGGTTGCAGGGGTGCTGTCGTAGCTCCTGGTCCCACCTCTTCACCAGTCTCTTCGCTGTGTGTGTGTTAGTGGATGCCACCGTGTGTAGTACTATACGACCTTAGTATATAATATGGGCATTGGTTGGTGAAAATTGTTCACAGTAAAGTCACCCAGGTGTTGCACACATGCCTTAATTCTTCACTATCAGAGGTTGCCTCTTACTGCCTCCCTGCTTTCTGCCATAGTACCATCACCATTGAACAACTCACCACATGACCTGTGTCAGTGTTCCCTGGCTGGTAAACTAACCAACACCCAACTTGGATTGTTACACGGGTGTCATCAGGCCTCTTGGTGAGCATGACATGCTAATATCGGCCTTTTTACACATACTTTCTCAAATAAGCTTAGTCCATTTAAAAATATAAAATTTATCGAATAGAAGTTCTTATGCACTAAGTGTTAACTACAATAGAATTTAGTTGTTTTTGAGCCAAACTGACCTTGTTAAAATATACGCAAGAGGGGGTAATCCTACTTAATCTTACGACACGCAAGAGGAGGGTAATCCTACTTTATCTTACAACACCTTAATTTAGCTAGTATTGTTTAATATTGCTTAAATTTTCATTTCGTAATGTTAAAACTGATTTTTGTGGCGTTATTGCAACATTAATTTTGTGCTCTGCCTGGTTGGCAAAACGATATTGTCGATTAAGGCAAGTCTGCAAGTTTGGCTGCAAAGGAACGACCTAAACTTCACATTATGATTATAAAAACAATACTCAATAGTATGGAGAGAACGAGCAAATTCAATCCAGTAAGAACTGAACCAAATATCATCAATAATATTCTGAAATATTTGTAAGCTTCTGTTGAACATTTAGAAATCAGTGTAGAAAAAGTGGGAAAGGCTACAGTTTACCTGACTAACTCAGCTTTACCTGGTGTATGAAGCGCATTCTGCCATCGTTAACGGGAAGAAAGTCAGCCTGTTGCCTTGGTGCAGAAAATCAGCTTGGTGGAGTGCAGCAGGTGACGCATTCAGAGTATTCAGCGGTGTGAGTTGTGTGCGCCCGGGCGGAAGTGCTCGTGCCAGCGGCCGCGACACCAGCCCCGCCCGACAAAGACAGCGCAACGGCGAGTGAAATAGCCTCTGGCACGGCCCTGATGTGATAGCTAGAGCAAATGTAGGATACGGCTATATCTCTAGCATTGTTATTATATAGTCTCTGTAGTTAAGACAGGCTTGATGTGATAGTGTTAATGTAGGATACATTGACCTGGGATACAGCTATGATCTCTGTAGTATTGTTAGATATCCTCAGTAGGTGTTAAATACAGTTAGTGTACGATTATTAGAAGGGCGCGTTGCTCTGTTATCTTTCTGACACACCACCAGCATAGTTATGTCACGCAAAAACTATTACTTTATTGAAGAAGTTTCCATCGTGGGCTGAAACGTTTGCAATAAAGGTCCTAAGTGAATGATTTCGTGCATTGTGTCAAAGCTGGTTCTGCATTGTGTCAAAGCTGGTTCTGCAGTGTGTCAAAGCTGGTTCTGCAGTGTGTCAAAGTTGGTTCTGCAGTGTGTCAAAGTTGGTTCTGCAGTGTGTCAAAGCTAGTTCTGCAGTGTGTCAAAGTTGGTTCTGCAGTGTGTCAAAGCTGGTTCTGCAGTGTGTCAAAGCTGGTTCTGCAGTGTGTCAAAGTTGGTTCTGCAGTGTGTCAAAGCTAGTTCTGCAGTGTGTCAAAGTTGGTTCTGCAGTGTGTCAAAGCTAGTTCTGCAGTGTGTCAAAGTTGGTTCTGCAGTGTGTCAAAGCTAGTTCTGCAGTGTGTCAAAGTTGGTTCTGCAGTGTGTCAAAGCTGGTTCTGCAGTGTGTCAAAGCTGGTTCTGCAGTGTGTCAAAGTTGGTTCTGCAGTGTGTCAAAGCTAGTTCTGCAGTGTGTCAAAGTTGGTTCTGCAGTGTGTCAAAGCTAGTTCTGCAGTGTGTCAAAGTTGGTTCTGCAGTGTGTCAAAGCTAGTTCTGCAGTGTGTCAAAGTTGGTTCTGCAGTGTCAAAGCTAGTTCTTCGTTGATCATCAAAGCATCTTCAGTCTTTGCTTGTCTTGTGTAAGCATCCCGCCTTTATCTCTATTACTTGTTCCATAGTTCCGGTGTAATATTTTTATCAAGGGAGAGTTGAGGTCTTTTTCTATCCTTAAAACTTTCTTCTCGTAAACATTGTACAGCTGCAGAAACTTGGCCGCGCTCCACATAGTCCAGAAGCTGGAACTATCTTCACGTTGAGACGGCAACCCAAAACTTTTAACAGCCTATTTTTTCCCCATATTTCGCCATATTCTTTGTTTAGATATGCCATGCAGTTTTTATTGCTTTAAGTCCAAGTTTATCATGACAGTTATGCCATTCTTGGAGATCGCGTTCTAGTACAATACTAAAGGTAGGTATGTCGCTCGAGATTGTGATAGCACGATTGCAAGCAAATCAGGGAACGGGTGGGGTTTGAACCCATGGTATGTGAATATTAAAATTTGAGGCCAGTGCATTAGCCACTGAGTCATCTGGCTATAATGAGATTCATTAACTAGGGATGTTTTTATAGGAAGGTTAGCATGGGCCACCACTGAGACCACAAATGCAGTTTTTTTTTTTTAGAGACGAATCCCAGATCAGCGTGGCCGTAGCGTGTCCTAGCTCAAGTCCCTTCAAAGCCGCTATCATGACTCATGAAATCGGAGTAACATGATTGTAAACAAACCACAAGGCAGTGTGTTAACCACTGGGTTAACACACTGCCCTGTTAGTTTCAAGACTCACTCACCGTGGGTTCAGACCCTCATCCGTTCCCTGATTTGGTTATGTAGCCAAGAATCAGCTTATGATGGAAGAACGTATAGCAAAGGGTAACCTTTTACGCGTCACCTACACGAACCTTTATTAATTTTTTTTTGTAAGTAAAACTTTAGTGATAAAAGGTGTCCTCTGGCTGGGTGTGCTTTTTTCCCACCACAATCCAAATCAGAGACTGCTGGCTTCCTTTTCTCATCAGCTACAATGAGTAAAAGAAAAATGTAAGCGATGGGTCGTTATAATGCATTTATGGCGGAACTAACTGATGAGACGGTTAGCCTGGCAATGAGAGTATCAGGTCTCTGTCGCTGTGAGAGTATCAGGTCTCTGTGGCTGTGAGAGTATCAGGTCTCTGTGGCTGTGAGAGTATCAGGTCTCTGTCGCTGTGAGAGTATCAGGTGTCTGTCGCTGTGAGAGTATCAGGTCTCTGTCGCTGTGAGAGTATCAGGTCTCTGTCGCTGTGAGAGTATCAGGCCTCTGTCGCTGTGAGAGTATCAAGTCTCTGTCGCTGTGAGAGTATCAGGTCTCTGTCGCTGTGAGAGTATCAGGTCTCTGTCGCTGTGAGAGTATCAAGTCTCTGTCGCTGTGAGAGTATCAGGTCTCTGTCGCTGTGAGAGTATCAGGTCTCTGTCGCTGTGAGAGTATCAGGTCTCTGTCGCTGTGAGAGTATCAAGTCTCTGTCGCTGTGAGAGTATCAGGTCTCTGTCGCTGTGAGAGTATCAGGTCTCTGTCGCTGTGAGAGTATCAAGTCTCTGTCGCTGTGAGAGTATCAGGTCTCTGTCGCTGTGAGAGTATCAGGTCTCTGTCGCTGTGAGAGTATCAAGTCTCTGTCGCTGTGAGAGTATCAGGTCTCTGTCGCTGTGAGAGTATCAAGTCTCTGTCGCTGTGAGAGTATCAAGTCTCTGTCGCTGTGAGAGTATCAGGTCTCTGTCGCTGTGAGAGTATCAGGTCTCTGTCGCTGTGAGAGTATCAAGTCTCTGTCGCTGTGAGAGTATCAAGTCTCTGTCGCTGTGAGAGTATCAAGTCTCTGTCGCTGTGAGAGTATCAAGTCTCTGTCGCTGTGAGAGTATCAGGTCTCTGTCGCTGTGAGAGTATCAAGTCTCTGTCGCTGTGAGAGTATCAGGTCTCTGTCGCTGTGAGAGTATCAGGTCTCTGTCGCTGTGAGAGTATCAGGTCTCTGTCGCTGTGAGAGTATCAGGTCTCTGTCGCTGTGAGAGTATCAAGTCTCTGTCGCTGTGAGAGTATCAAGTCTCTGTCGCTGTGAGAGTATCAGGTCTCTGTCGCTGTGAGAGTATCAGGTCTCTGTCGCTGTGAGAGTATCAAGTCTCTGTCGCTGTGAGAGTATCAAGTCTCTGTCGCTGTGAGAGTATCAAGTCTCTGTCGCTGTGAGAGTATCAAGTCTCTGTCGCTGTGAGAGTATCAGGTCTCTGTCGCTGTGAGAGTATCAAGTCTCTGTCGCTGTGAGAGTATCAGGTCTCTGTCGCTGTGAGAGTATCAGGTCTCTGTCGCTGTGAGAGTATCAGGTCTCTGTCGCTGTGAGAGTATCAGGTCTCTGTCGCTGTGAGAGTATCAAGTCTCTGTCGCTGTGAGAGTATCAAGTCTCTGTCGCTGTGAGAGTATCAAGTCTCTGTCGCTGTGAGAGTATCAAGTCTCTGTCGCTGTGAGAGTATCAAGTCTCTGTCGCTGTGAGAGTATCAAGTCTCTGTCGCTGTGAGAGTATCAAGTCTCTGTCGCTGTGAGAGTATCAAGTCTCTGTCGCTGTGAGAGTATCAGGTCTCTGTCGCTGTGAGAGTATCAAGTCTCTGTCGCTGTGAGAGTATCAAGTCTCTGTCGCTGTGAGAGTATCAGGCCTCTGTCGCTGTGAGAGTATCAAGTCTCTGTCGCTGTGAGAGTATCAAGTCTCTGTCGCTGTGAGAGTATCAGGTCTCTGTCGCTGTGAGAGTATCAGGTCTCTGTCGTTCTCAGCGGGATGAAGGATGTAGTATCCACTACTAGATTCACATTGATGATTCACACACAGGCTAGGTTAGGTAAGATTTATCAGGAAACAAAACAAGTGTTTCCTGATGGGGGTGTTAGTCATATGATGACCCTCATCTGGAGCTTTTGGTCATCTGACCGAGGCTTTCCACTGGCTTACCCGTCCACCCCTTTAAAAAATTATGGTTATTATTATATCCATTAAGTATAATTAAGACAAATGTTCAGCAATTGGGTATCTTTATTGTTAAAAGTCGATGTGTTCAGTCCATGCTGTACATTCTACAAGATTGATGGACTGAACACATCGACTCCAGGTTGAGGGACTGATTACCTCATTCTCCTCCTCTCCTTACGCCTTCCTCTTTGTATTGGACTGATGAAGCCACTGTGTGGCGAAACGTTTCCTGAATAAAGATTCCCATATGCTGCATAAGTGTCTCAATCTTCAGGAATAGTGGCGAGGTAAAGATGATGTAATCAGCCCGTCAACCTGGGAGAAATAGTCTGAGGTGGTCAGTCCCTCAGCCTGGAGAAGAGTTCAGCTCCATGGTCTGGAACGATATCGGAAGAGAAAGAAGTGTATTCTGGGGTGCTCATTGTAGTGGTGGTGGTGACTGAGATTGTGATGGGGTCTGATGGTGTTGATAGTGGCGATGATAATGATAGGGGTGTAAATAATTGTTAGCGTTGATGTTAGTGGTGCATTGTTAGTATTGGAGGTGCTGATATTGGTGGTACTGATGGTGGTGGTGGAATACCTCCAGGGTGTTTGGGGAGTCAGCGCCCCCGCAGCCCGGTCCATGACCTGGTGGTGGTGGTCGTGGTAATCTCGTAGTCATCACGCGATACCATTCTACATGATGGCTCTTGGGCAAGCTTTTATCATTATTATTATTATTATTATTATTATTATTATTATTATTATTATTATTATTATTATTATTCACTGGGAAGCGGTGAACTCAAAAGGGTCATTCAGGGCATAGGGAATGGGTGGTAATAATGTTTAATTCCTTGGATTAAGAGTTCTTCACTGGCGTCATATCTCCCCTGTTGTAGGGTGAACTAAAGTAAATGGACTCTAGACTAATCATTATATAATGTTGCGTCGTCAGGGGTGAGCGTAGGGTAGGTAGGTGCCTTGTATAGTAGGACTTCGCTTATTGTCAGACCTGTCTGTATTTTATAATGTTAGTTGTAAAACAACGTTAGTTTTCAACCTCTAGTTGTTTTACAGTGTTTGGAATATGTTCTTTTACGACGTTTACAAACTATAGTTGTTTTACAACGTTTGTCTGCAATCTGTGATTGTTTTATATCTTATGTTTGCAACATGTTTTACATAGTTTGCAACCTGTAGTTGTTGTAAAGGTTAATTTGCAACCTCTTATCATTTTACACTGAATATCCTTACGTTCTTTGTGTTCATGTAAACTTACAAGTAGTATTTTAAGTTATATTATGTAAACCTTTAATATGTATGAGAAATGTCAGTGAAAAATATACAGAAATACCTGAGCGCATTCACGTGTTTACACATGAAAGTGTTCAGGTATTGCTGTGTATTTTTCACTAATATATTTTTAATATTGTTGATCACACATTATGATTTCTTCCAGTAAAACGTATATTTTGCCACAAATAAGAAAATTAAGAAGGTCATGTTATTTAGAGATCCTTACTAACTCCATCTTCAACATTCATTCAACTTACTGTGCATTTTCTTTATTATACTTTATATCCTGGTACTGATACACCCATTGTGACTTAATTGTTCCTGTCTACATATTCCTCAACCAAGAATATATTTTTTTTACACAGGTCAGTTTTACAAGGTAAGAGTTATCCTACCTCAGTTTATTTCAAAGGTATAGTATCACCCCCCGGGATGCCGCACATACCAGTCGACTAACACCAGGGTACCTACTTACTTCTAGGTGAACAGGGACAGTAGGTGAAAGGATACATGCACAACGTACCCGCCCGTGTCAGGGATGCTCAGTTTGTGAGCTGAGTGCGCTACCAACCGAGTCACCACACCTTCTGGCCTGCCCTAGTCATCTTTTGTTTCATTGTCCTTCACTGTGTCAAGGAAACTCTTCCCACTTGCGTTCATCACCTCTGCTTCTTCTCTCACTAAGTTTCATTCTTGTTATTGAAGCTCCTCTACACATTTTTCATCTTGTTTAAGGTAAATGACAATTTTTCCTATAAATTCTTTATATGCTATTTCAGTAAATCTAAATCTATCTAATTTGTTCATCATATATTCTTCCATCTTTGTTATAGCTTTAAACATCTTATCTGTAATTGTTTCTGTATTTTTCCCATCACGGTAATTTCCAAGTGTCATGGCTCCCTACTGTGTGTGCGTGTGTGCGTGCGTGCGTGTGCGTGTGTCTACTCGTCAGTACTCACCTATATGTGGTTGCAGGGGTTGAGTCTTCGTACCTGACCCTTCCTCTCAACTTGCCACTTGAGAAATACACTCCCTCGGGGGCTCTATCGTATTTGGTCTTAAAACTGTGTAAAGAGTCTACCTCCACCACTTCTTCGTCAAGGTCTTTTCCACTTCTTGATCACCCTAAGAGCAAAGAAGTATTTTCTGGCATCCCTTTGGCTCATCTGTGCCTTTTCCTTCCAAATGTGTTGCCGAGTACCGTATTAACCCTTCCATATCTCCCCTATCAGTTCCTCTTAGAGTTTTCTATTTTATCAAATCTCCCCTTGTTCTGTCTTCCAGTGTCGTTAAGTTCCATCCTCTCCGTAGCTGATACCCCGTAGCTCTGGAACTAGTCTCGTTGCTTACCTCTGTACTCTCCAGTTTCTTAATATATTTTTTTAAGGAGTTTGTTCCATGTCACATCTGCGTACTCCAAGATGCTGGGATTCCGAAGGTTACTCGTAGATTTACCAGACTAGCATTAGCTGCAGAGGTTATTCGGTGGACGTGAGCCTCTAGGGAAATGCTTGTCTCTAATATTCATCCCTAAGTCTTTCTTCGAGTGAGGTCTGTAGCCTGTGTGTATGTGGGGAGGGGGGAAGTTATCTGGAATACTGCATGTCGAAATCTAGGGTGCGACCTTCCAGCTATATAAAACAACATACTTCAACCGAGAAAAAATGTCAGTCATCTGAATGGAGCCGACAGGAGGGTAGTGCATATTGTACCAGCTGCAGCGGCGGCACCACCACCACCAGTTCACAACCAGTTCAAAATCCCTTAATACAATTAAAAACGTTCTCTCTATAGTACATTTCTTTGCCAGAGTTTTAGTACACGAATTTCTGCAATTTTTTAACCTTGTATTAGTTATCATTCATGAAGACAGAGTTAACATCAAATAATCTTAAATCATAAACAAGCGATTTTCATTTGTCAGCTGAAGAGACTTCGTTGTCACTTAAATAGTTTGAAACCTCACGCTCGATGTTCAAGCTGAAGACAGGTGGATCAGGATTATACCAAACTGGCTATTAAACAAGATCACGCTTTTAAATATGTTAAGTTAGACCACTAAATAAAACGAGCAGAGCTATAATAATTGTACCTCTTCTTGAATGTTTAATTTATCAAAGCAATTTATTAACATTTGCTATGGTTGTAGCACTTGCTACATCGTCATGTGTATTGAGGCGTGTGTTTGTATGCTCCTGTGCCAGGCGTTCACCATTGAGATGCGTAAGATGACCTTTACCCGCTGCTCTGGGGCTCGTGTGCACCTCCCGAGGGAGTTTTAGAAAATTTGATTTGGAATAGTGCACGTTGATGCATTTTGAGATTGAGCAGTGCGGGCGGTGGGGAGACATACCCGGCTTTCAATTTCACATTTTTTTTTCTACATTCTTAGGTAATATTGTGAGTTTTCCGTTGTCTTATATTTTAGGGATGCAGGCCCTGCTTCAAGATTCAATGGTTCCTGCACACAAGCAAGCACCATGCACTTACACTTATATGTATTCATGGAGTTCGAACTCTGTGATCTTAGAAGGAGAACCTGGGGAGACATTACAACATAGAAGATTCTCAGAGGATTTAGCGGAGCAAATAGAGATAGTGGGAAATGCAAGGCACATGGTCAAACGAACGCACGTGGAAGATAAAAGCAAAAATAAGTCACTTTGATAACAGGTAATAGTATCAGGTGGTAAATAAGTGAAATGAGCTGGACGAAGTATTAGAGGAACACAAATGCACAGTTACGAGAGTAGGCAAGGTAGCATCCAAGAGGCTTGAAATTAATAATGTCAGTAGATTGAAATTTCGTAAGTGGAGCCTTGAGCCCAGACTCGACCCCGCAGATACAACTCTGCCAGTACAATCGACACACGCAGTAGGTTACTTACCAATAATCCCTGATTCAGTTCAAGAAAATGCCCTGGGAATAGCCATTAACTCGAACCTTTTCCGGAAGTTCACACAATTAGAATAACAGCTAATACTGGAAGGGCATTAAAAAGCGTAAGCAATCACACGTTGGAAATATATGGTGCAAAATACCGATACTGTGGAATAAACACAAATGCAGTATAATACCACCCTTTATTGACTACGTTTGGCCCACAGTGAGATTTATAAAGTCACAAACACATCTACCTGGGTAAACTGATTTGATTGATTCGTCAGGAACTGCGTCCTGACAGGGGTCTTAATCCTAAGATGGCCCGTTTGACCTGAATAAAGAGTACATGAGTATGTATAGCGTGGAGAGTCAAGTGGAGAATGTTGGGTAAGTTGTATTAGAGATAAACCTGCAGGTCAGTCTCTAATACAACGTACCAAATATTCTCCACCTGACTCTCCACACTATACACTCATGAACTTTACCCAGGTAGATCTGTTTGTGACTTGATAAAGCCCACTGTGTGAGCGAAATGTGGTCAATATAGGATCGCACTGTACTGTATTTGTATATTTTTCCAGTAAACATACGTTCAAAACCAACTCTTCCTCGCAAATGGTGTGTGGATTTCTCACACACGGTATACAGCACATTTCTTGCTTTACGTTATTTCGGTTAAGTTTAGTTCAGCTAGTGTGTCATCAGTAAAAATTAACCAGTTATAACATGCCACAATACCAATAAATGAAATTAAAGATAAAAAGTTTTGAAACCTAAACCAAAATAATAGGGACCCACTGAGGGTAGTAGAAATATTTAAGTCAAATAATCACTTTTACAGGGTCGTTTAACAGTCGCCCATTTGATTGTTTTAGCAACAGTGCTGGAATAGGGATGTGCTACGTACCCATTCTAGAGTATGCGAAGTGACACTCCAGAAAGTGCAAAGGGTTGCATAGACACTTGTGACTGAGCCAGTGGAGGGAGGGTCTAGGGAGGCCGTGTATCGAGGGGAGGGAATGTAACAGCCAGGTGAAGGCACATTTGTTTTATGAATTCATAGATTTTAAATGTCAAGAAATAAATTTTTATGATAGCAATAAAATAAGTAAAAATCAGTTTAAATCAAATGTTAAAAAGAATTTTTTTTTGTGGAGCAGGGGGACTTTGGCCCCCCTGTGTGAGTTAGGTCTCCTGTGTCTGGAAGAACGAGAAACAATAAGAGGGATACGATTACGATATACAGAATATTACGATGCACGGACGGGACAAACTTGGCCGCGAAAGCCGCAATTTACAGACCGAGGCATTACAGAAATATAACACACGAGTTATGGACAGGGTAGAGGAGAAGTAAAATGAACGGAAAACTGTCATCACAAGTAAACTACAGAGTTTCTGAAGTACACATGAGGAAGCTGTCACTCGATTAACTCTAAGATTAAGAAACAGAAACTAGAGCTCATCCATCCATCATCACCGCAGACTAATAGATAATTACGCGCACACTGCCACTCTCGTCCAAAAGCTCGATGATAAAAAAAAATGGAGACGAGAATAATGTAGGAAATATGCGAGGAGGTGGAGGCAGCACCTTAAAACTGAGTGCCATTGTGTGTGAAGCTGCTAGAACAAGAGGCCTCGCTCATGACACTACTCTCTCATTCCTCCGTCTTTCTCTTTCTCTCTCCCTCTCTCTCGGGCAAGCAGGTTTTACCTATATAATTAGTACTGGGTACACTGCTTGCCAGTGAGTCCACCACGGGTAAGACAGCACTCGCTGCTGCCCTGGTACTGGGTACACTGCTTGCCAGTGAGTCCACCACGGGTAAGACAGCACTCGCTGCTGCCCTGGTACTGGGTACACTGCTGCCCTGGGTCACCTGGTACCATCGCATACAACACCGCCACCTCTGACCAACACATCTTATAAGAACATAAGAACGAAGGAACACTGCAGAAGGCCTACTGGCCCATGTGAGGCAGGTCCAAGTCTCCTACCGGCTTAAGCCAATGCACCCAACCGAGTCAGGTCAGGTCACACTGACTTAAGGGAGGAACACGGCAACCGACCTGGTAGCACAAGCTATCAGGTCCAACTCACACCCACCCACATCCACTCATGTATTTATCCAACCTATTTTTAAAGCTACACAACGTTCTGGCCTCTATAACTGTACTCGGGAGTTTGTTCCACTCATCCACAACTCTATTACCAAACCAGTACTTTCCTATAGCCTTCCTGAATCTGAATTTTTCCGACTTAAAACCATTGCTGCGAGTCCTATCTAGGCTAGATATTTTCAGCACACTATTTACATCCCCTTTATTTATTCCTGTCTTCCATTTATACACCTCAATCATATCCCCCCTAATTCTACGTCTTTCTAGAGAGTGCAGATTCAGGGCCCTTAGTCTATCCTCATAGGGAAGGTTTCTGATACATGGAATCAACTTTGTCATCCTCCTCTGTACATTTTCCAGAGAATTTATATCCATTCTGTAATACGGTGACCAAAACTGTGCAGCATAATCTAAATGAGGCCTAACCAAGGATGTATAGAGTTGAAGAACAACTTGAGGACTCCTATTATTTATGCTTCTTGATATGAAGCCAAGGATTCTATTAGCTTTATTGCGAACACTTAGGCACTGTTGTCTTGGTTTCAGATTACTGCTAACCAGAACTCCTAAATCTTTTTCGCAATCCGTAATATTAAGATCTACATTATTTAGTTTATATGTGGCATGGTTGTTGTCCTGTCCAACACTTAGAACTTTGCATTTGTCTATATTAAACTGCATCTGCTACTTCTCCGACCACTGCATCAGTCTATTCAAATCTTCCTGGAGTGCTAACTAACTAAACCTAATGAAACACCACTACATCCCACTGACACAGCTAACAAGATAAACGACTTCTTCTCAAACATAGGATCTAATCTCGCCAGTAAAATCCCACATACCAATGCCCATGCCGGGGACTACCTAGATGGGAATTTCCCTAATTCCTTCTATCTTGCACCAACTGAGCCCACGGAAGTCATTGAGATTATAAAGTCACTTAAAAATAACTCTGGGAATCTGTCTCATGTCCCACCATTACTGTACAAGCGAGCGGCCCATGTCCTTTCGCATGCAATTTCATTACTTTTTAACAAGTCACTAGAGACTAGCACCTTCCCGAAACTACTCAAGATGGCAAGGGTTACACCAATACATAAAGGTGGTGACCCTACAGACTTAAACAACTATAGGCCAATATCTAACTTACCATTGCTATCCAAAATCTTTGAGAAACTCGTGCACAGGAGACTGTATTCATTTATAACGGCTCAAAACATACTCAACCCCTGCCAATTTGGATTCAGGAAAAATAAAAGCACTAATGATGTAATCATAAAAATGCTAGATCTGCTTTACACAGCGTTGGAAAATAAGGAATATCCACTAGAAATTTTTATTGACCTAAGAAAAGCTTTTGACACAGTAGACCACGACATCCTACTCCACAAACTTGATCATTACGGTATAAGAGGCCATGCGCTTGCTTATTTCAAATCTTACATTACTAATAGGTATCAGTACGTCACCATTAAAGACACAGCATCAGCAACACGGCCACTTGATACTGGAGTTCCGCAGGGAAGTGTCCATGGTCCCCTGCTCTTCCTCATATACATCAATGACCTTCCAAACGTATCCCAACACCTGAAACCCATTCTCTTTGCTGATGACACGACTTATGTCATCTCTCACCCTAATCTTGCCACCCTCAACACCATTGTGAATGAGGAGCTGATTAAAACATCGACTTGGATGACAGCCAATAAACTTACGCTTAACACTGACGAAACCTACTATATTATGTTTGGTAGCAGAGCAGGAGATGCACAAATTAACATTAAGATTGACAACACTCTAATTACCAGAAATAATGGGGGAAAATTCCTAGGCTTGATTATAATAATAATTATACCTTGACAACAACCTGAATTTCAGCACCCATATCCAGCATATAACCAAAAAAGTATCCAAAACGGTTGGGATCCTCTCCAAGATACGATACTACGTGCCGCAAAATGCCCTTCTCACACTATACCACTCACTTATTTATCCATACCTCACCTATGCTATTTGTGCTTGGGGATCAACTGCAGCAACACACCTAAAGCCAATAATAACCCAACAAAAAGCTGCAGTAAGAATAATCACTAAATCCCATCCCTGGCAACACCCCCCCCCCACTCTTCATAGACCTAAACTTACTCCCAGTTCAGTACATTCATACTTACTACTGTGCAATCTACATCTACAGGGCCTTAAACTCTAATATCAACCTTGACCTAAAACGCTTTCTTGATAGTTGTGACAGAACTCACAGGCATAACACCAGACACAAACATCTCTACGACATTCCCCGTGTCCGACTAAACCTTTACAAAAATTCAATGTATGTCAAAGGCCCTAAAATCTGGAATACCCTACCTGAGAACTCTAGAACTGCAGACACATTCATCACCTTCAAAACTACCATTAGAAAACATCTTATCTCCCTGATACACCCCGTCAACTAACTACACGAATACCACCTGGTGGTTCACACTTACACTCACTCACTCATTTGACCATAAACAGAAATATTAATCTCAATCTTAAAATAATGAATCCTGTGATACTCCAATACTGAAACTATGTACTGTGCCAAAACAAAAGCATTCACATTGCTAAACTTACAAACTAGTATTTAGTCACTTAGCCATAATACCAACTTACCTCATAATTTGTAATATTTTACAATTAAGAATAAAACTAAGTATGCCCGAAATGCCTAGCCATGCTAAGCGTTCTAGTGGTACACTCTGTAATCACAATTTTACTGCATGTAAACCACACAATAACCAAATTTCTGTAAACTCAGCATTGTAATCCTTATAGAGAATAAACTTTGAATTTGAATTTGAATGTCCTCGTCAGAATGAATTTGACGGCCTATTTTGGTGTCATAGGCAAACTTGCCGATGTCGCTCTTTATGCCCTCATCTATGTCGTTTATGTAGATTGTGAACAGCAGGGGGCCCAACACCGACCCCTGTGGAACACCGCTCGTGACGCTTCCCCACTTTGATTTCTCCCCATTTATGCAAACTCTCTGCTGCCTATTTGTCAACCATGCCTCTATCCAGGAAAAAATTTCTCCTCCTATTCCATGTGCTTTAATTTTCCTCAATAGTCTCTGATGTGGGACCCTGTCAAAAGCCTTACTGAAGTCCATATACACAATATCATATTCATTACCATGATCTACCTCCTCAAATACCTTAGTGAAAAAAGTTAATAAATTCGTAAGGCAGGAACGCCCCTTTGTAAAACCATGCTGAGATTCGTTGATTAATTTATGCTTTTCAAGGTGGCTACGAACTGCCTCGGCAATTATTGATTCCATAAATTTTCCCACTATGAAGGTTAGGCTTATTGGTCTAGAGTTCGAAGCTAAGGACCTGTCACTTGTTTTGAAAATAGGTATCACATTTGCCATTTTCCACTTATCTGGCACCATGCCAGTTTGTAGTGATATGTTGAAAAGATTAGCCAAAGGTGTGCTAAGCTCCTCTTTACATTCCTTTAGAACCCTTGCATACAGTTCATCAGGGCCTGGGGATTTGTTAGGTTTTAATTTATCTATTTGCCTAAGGACCATGTCACTTGTGACTCTAATCGTGCACAGTTTATTATCGTCCTGTTCTACATAATTTATCATTACTGGAATATCGCTGGTATCCTCCTGTGTAAAAACTGAGAGGAAGTATGTGTTAAAAATTCTACACATTTCCTTATCACTGTCAGTGAGGTGACCCGAGGAACTTTTGAGTGGGCCTATCTTGTCCCTGATCTTACTTCTGTATACCTGAAAGAATCCTTTTGGGTTAGTCTTCGATTCTCTTGCAACTTTAACCTCATAATCTCTTTTTGCTTTTCTAATTCCCTTTTTTATTTCTCTCTTTAACTGAATATATCGATTTCTTAATTGCCCCTCTCCTCTTTTGATTTGCCTATATATGCCTCTCTTTTGACCAATCAGATATTTTAATCTATTGTTCATCCATTTAGGATCATTTTTGTTTGATTTCATTTCCCTATTTGGAACATAATTTGACTGAGCAGCTAGAACTATGCCCTGGAAAGCATCATATCGGCAACCATCACCACCTACCTGACCCTTAGTCAGGTCATTCCAGTTCAGCCCACCTAAGTAATTTTTCAGTCCTATGAAATCAGCCAAGCGAAAGTCAGGGACGGAGACTTGATTGCCATTATTAGGGGAATTCCATGATATATTAAAACTGAGTGATTTGTGATCACTTTCCCCAAGCTCATCATTAACCTCAAGATTATTAATTAGTGTTTCCCTACTGGTAAGAACCAAGTCAAGGAGGTTATTTCCCCTAGTTGGCTCTGTCACAAACTGTTTTAAAAAACAATCCTGGATCGTATCAAGAAAGTCACCTGACTCTAAATTTCCTGTCAAATTGCTCCAGTCAATCTGTCTATAGTTGAAATCTCCCATTAGCACAACATTTTCGTATGTAGATGCCTTACGAATTTCGTCCCATAGAAGTTTACTGCACTCCCTATCAAGATTTGGGGCCCTGTAAATCACACCCAAAATTAGTTTTTCTCGGCCCTCGAGAAGCTGTAACCAAACAGATTCAGTGGCTGACGCTTCTAATTTAATATCTTGTCTAACACAACAATTTAAATTGTCTCTGACATACATCGATACTCCACCACCTTTCCTGTTGACCCTGTCAGTGTGGAATAATTTATAGCCTTGTATGTGACGTTCAGAGGGCATCTCTCTATCTTTCAGATTGAGCCAGGTCTCTGTTATAGCAATAATATCTATGTTTCCTGCACTTGCAATTAATCTTAGCTCATCTATCTTATTTCCTACACTCCTGCTATTAGTATAGTAAACCTTAAGGGAGCTAGTCCCTTGCTGCCCTCTGCTGTCCCCCTTTGTTTGCTGACCTGATCTATTGTCTTTATTTATAACTTCATGCTGAATGCCTTTTATACATTTACTGTTTCCAACCTTAGTGTTGCAACCTGCTTGTTTCCCACACACACCCATACCTCTATCTTCCATCAGTTTAAAATCATAGGCATTTCACCAATGGCCTTCTCAATCGAGTCTGCAAGTGCTACCACCCCTGCCCCAGAGAGATGTACCCCATCCCTTGCATACATATCATGTTTGCCATAAAAGTTGTTCCAGTTGTCAATGAATGGGATTGCAAGTTCCTTGCAGTATCTGTCTAGCCAGCAATTTACACCAATTGCCCTAGACAACCATTCATTTCCTACTCCCCTTCTAGGCAAGATGCTACATATGATTGGGATCCCTCCCTTAGACTTAATGAAATCTATAGCTGACCTGTACTTATCTAGCAGCTCTTCTCTCCTACCCTTCCCAATATCATTTCCACCAGCACTGAGACAGATAATGGGCTTGTTCCCATTACCTGACATGATATTATCCAGCCTGTTGACAATGTCCCCAACACCAGCTCCAGGGAAGCACACTCTATCTCTCATCTTCTTATTCCTATTACAAAAAGCACGGTCAATATATCTTACCTGAGAGTCACCAACCACAAGAATGCGCTTACCTCCATTAGCAGGGGCAGTAGTACCCTCACCTTCACTGGCCACTGAAGTACAGTCATCCTGAAGAACAGAGAAGCGATTTCCTACCTTCAGATCTTCACTCTTAACTATCCTTACTCTGATGCGCCTCCCATTACTGTGAACCACTCGCCACTTGTAGCAGGTGCTGGGCTGCACCTCACTGCTGGTAGCCGTTGCTACCTCCCCCACTACAGCCTCCTCACAGCGAGAGACAGACTGCACCTCACTGCTAGAAGCCTCATTCCCCACAACTCCAGCCACCTCACACTCTCTCCCAGACCCATTGAGGTGGACCTTCAGCCTCCTAATCTCCTCCTGGAGAAGCAAGACCTCCTCCTTCAACTCTCCAACCTCAATTTTTAAAACACTGCAGAAGCAAGCCATGCTTTGTAACCGTCCACCCTAATCCCCAAAGCAGCTCAGGGTCTGTGACCTCACGTGACGACAAAGAACAGATTTTGTTTTTGTTAAACTGATAAATACTAAATTCCTCAGCGACTTTCCTCTGACTTCGATTTCAAACGAGTAGAATTATAAAGTGAGTGTTGATAAAAGTATTTATTTTTCGGGTCACCCTGCCTCGGTGGGAAACGGCCGATGTGTTAATATAAATAATAATAAAAACAATACCGTAACCGGAACAATACACAAATAATTTAATTGAAATTATATTGATGAATTAGAATAATATTGATGCGTTCTACCATACTTAGATATAGATACGTGCATAAAGGAAAACAAAATTATTTTAGCCCATGGTTCCAGACTTATGAGACTCGTGCATAATAACATAATGCTTTCCCAGACACATGAAGGCCCACGTCACTACCTGTCCTACTACCTGGACGTTTGTTGATTTCTGGCCCTGGTATAAACCTTGGTAATAAATACCGACAAGTTGGTTTAGAAAGACACGTAAGCAAACACTATAACATATTTATTAGAAAACGTTTCGGTCCTGGGACCTTGATCACGGTCAAGGTCCCAGGACCGAAACGTTTTCTAATATGTTATAGTGTTTGCTTACGTGTCTTTCTAAACCAATTTCTGGCCCTGCTAACTCTTCAAGGGGAGCGCCTTTATTCTGGTAAAAGGTCTTTGAACCAAGGAATAGGAGCCACCCACCCCCTTCCTCCCCTCAGACCTGTTTACCTTTCATTCGCCAGGCGATGCATGACTCCTGCATGCTTAGCTTTCTTCCTGATCATAGGCTAAGTAATATTCGTCATGAAACAGGACAAATGTTTCCTGACACAGGTCTTAGTCATAGGATGACCCGCAGCTGGAGCTTTTGAGCATCTGACCGAGGCCTTCCGCTGGCTTACCGATCCAGCCCCTTTTAAAATTATGGTTATGATTATAACTATTGGATTTCCTGATCATAACAATGTGTTCAAGAGCTCCACTCTTGCAGCCTGCCCTCTTTGTTACCCGTCTAGTCAACCAGGCTGTTTGTGCTAGCGGTTCCTCAGCTCCAGCCACGCTGCTATAAAGTAAATATTCGTTCTTGTTAGCTAATGTAAATTATTCTGTGTTTACATATAATTAACGGACGATAAGGAAATAAAGCGAACGATCTTACTGGGTTGACACGTATTTCCAAGCGTTGTTATGTTCACGCTCCCTTTAACCATGGTATGTGTATCTCCGAGCGTTATGCTCACGCTCCCTTTAACCATGGTATGTGTATCTCCGAGCGTTATGCTCACGCTCCCTTTAACCATGGTATGTGTATCTCCGAGCATTATGTTCACGCTCCCTTTAACCATGGTATGTGTATCTCCGAGCGTTATGCTCACGCTCCCTTTAACCATGGTATGTGTATCTCCGAGCATTATGTTCACGCTCCCTTTAACCATGGTATGTGTATCTCCGAGCATTATGTTCACGCTCCCTTGAACCCTGGTATGTGTATCTAACCATGGTATGTGTATCTCCGAGCATTATGTTCACGCTCCCTTTAACCATGGTATGTGTATCTCCGAGCGTTATGCTCACGCTCCCTTTAACCATGGTATGTGTATCTCCGAGCATTATGTTCACGCTCCCTTTAACCATGGTATGTGTATCTCCGAGCGTTATGCTCACGCTCCCTTTAACCATGGTATGTGTATCTCCGAGCATTATGTTCACGCTCCCTTTAACCATGGTATGTGTATCTCCGAGCTTTATGTTCAAGCTCCCTTTAACCATGGTATGTGTATCTCCGAGCTTTATGTTCAAGCTCCCTTTAACCATGCTATGTGTATCTCCGAGCATTATGTTCACGCTCCCTTTAACCATGGTATGTGTATCGCCGAGCGTTATGCTCACGCTCCCTTTAACCATGGTATGTGTATCTCCGAGCGTTATGCTCACGCTCCCTTTAACCATGGTATGTGTATCTCCGAGCGTTATGCTCACGCTCCCTTTAACCATGGTATGTGTATCTCCGAGCCTTATGTTCACGCTCCCTTTAACCATGGTATGTGTATCTCCGAGCGTTATGCTCACGCTCCCTTTAACCATGGTATGTGTATCTCCGAGCGTTGTGTTCACGCTCCCTTTAACCATGGTATGTGTATCTCCGAGCGTTATGTTCACGCTCCCTTTAACCATGGTATGTGTATCTCCGAGCATTATGTTCACACTCTCTTTAACCATGGTATGTGTATCTCCGAGCGTTATGTTCACGCTCCCTTTAACCATGGTATGTGTATCTCCGAGCGTTATGTTCACGCTCCCTTTAACCATGATATGTATATCTCCGAGCGTTATGTTCACGCTTCCTTTAACCATGGTATGTGTATCTCCGAGCGTTATGCTCACGCTCCCTTTAACCATGGTATGTGTATCTCCGAGCATTATGTTCACGCTCCCTTTAACCATGGTATGTGTATCTCCGAGCGTTATGCTCACGCTCCCTTTAACCATGGTATGTGTATCTCCGAGCATTATGTTCACGCTCCCTTTAACGATGGTATGTGTATCTCCGAGCATTATGTTCACGCTCCCTTTAACCATGGTATGTGTATCGCCGAGCGTTATGCTCACGCTCCCTTTAACCATGGTATGTGTATCTCCGAGCGTTATGCTCACGCTCCCTTTAACCATGGTATGTGTATCTCCGAGCGTTATGCTCACGCTCCCTTTAACCATGGTATGTGTATCTCCGAGCCTTATGTTCACGCTCCCTTTAACCATGGTATGTGTATCTCCGAGCGTTATGCTCACGCTCCCTTTAACCATGGTATGTGTATCTCCGAGCGTTGTGTTCACGCTCCCTTTAACCATGGTATGTGTATCTCCGAGCGTTATGTTCACGCTCCCTTTAACCATGGTATGTGTATCTCCGAGCATTATGTTCACACTCTCTTTAACCATGGTATGTGTATCTCCGAGCGTTATGTTCACGCTCCCTTTAACCATGGTATGTGTATCTCCGAGCGTTATGTTCACGCTCCCTTTAACCATGATATGTATATCTCCGAGCGTTATGTTCACGCTTCCTTTAACCATGGTATGTGTATCTCCGAGCGTTATGTTCACGCTCCCTTTAACCATGGTATGTGTATCTCCGAGCGTTATGCTCACGCTCCCTTTAACCATGATATGTGTATCCGAGCGTTATGTTCACGCTCCCTTTAACCATAGTATGTGTATCTCCGAGCGTTATGTTCACGCTCCCTTTAACCATGGTATGTGTATCTCCGAGCGTTATGTTCACGCTCCCTTTAACCATGGTATGTGTATCTCCGAGCGTTATGTTCACGCTCCCTTTAACCATGGTATGTGTATCTCCGAGCGTTATGTTCACGCTCCCTTTAACCATGGTATGTGTATCTCCGAGCGTTATGTTCACGCTCCCTTTAACCATGGTATGTGTATCTCCGAGCGTTATGCTCACGCTCCCTTTAACCATGGTATGTGTATCTCCGAGCGTTATGTTCACGCTCCCTTTAACCATGGTAAGTGTATTTCCGAGCGTTATGCTCACGCTCCCTTTAACCATGGTAAGTAATATCGACAATTTGATGAATAACATACATGTTGCGCATCTCTCGTCACGCTTAGTATTTAGGTTGAACGAGGGGATGGATGCAACACGGGACACTGTAGTCCCACAGTGTTGGTATCTCCACGGGACACTGTAGTCCCACAGTGTTGGTATCTCCACGGGACACTGTAGTCCCACAGTGTTGGTATCTCCACGGGACACTGTAGTCCCACAGTGTTGGTATCTCCACGGGACACTGTAGTCCCACAGTGTTGGTATCTCCACGGGACACTGTAGTCCCACAGTGTTGGTATCTCCACGGGACACTGTAGTCCCACAGTGTTGGTATCTCCATGGGACACTGTAGTCCCACAGTGTTGGTATCTCCACGGGACACTGTAGTCCCACAGTGTTGGTATCTCCACGGGACACTGTAGTCCCACAGTGTTGGTATCTCCACGGGACACTGTAGTCCCACAGTGTTGGTATCCCCACGGGACACGGTAGTCCCACAGTGTTGGTATCTCCACGGGACACTGTAGTCCCACAGTGTTGGTATCTCCACGGGACACTGTAGTCCCACAGTGTTGGTATCTCCACGGGACACTGTAGTCCCACAGTGTTGGTATCTCCATGGGACACTGTAGTCCCACAGTGTTGGTATCTCCACGGGACACTGTAGTCCCACAGTGTTGGTATCTCCACGGGACACTGTAGTCCCACAGTGTTGGTATCTCCACGGGACACTGTAGTCCCACAGTGTTGGTATCCCCACGGGACACTGTAGTCCCACAGTGTTGGTATCCCCACGGGACACTGTAGTCCCACAGTGTTGGTATCTCCACGGGACACTGTAGTCCCACAGTGTTGGTATCTCCACGGGACACTAGTCCCACAGTGTTGGTATCTCCACGGGACACTGTAGTCACACAGTGTTGGTATCCCCACGGGACACTGTAGTCCCACAGTGTTGGTATCCCCACGGGACACTGTAGTCCCACAGTGTTGGTATCCCCACGGGACACTGTAGTCCCACAGTGTTGGTATCCCCACGGGACACTGTAGTCCCACAGTGTTGGTATCCCCACGGGACACTGTAGTCCCACAGTGTTGGTATCTCCACGGGACACTGTAGTCCCACAGTGTTGGTATCTCCACGGAACACTGTAGTCCCACAGTGTTGGTATCTCCACGGGACACTGTAGTCCCACAGTGTTGGTATCCCCACGGGACACTGTAGTCCCACAGTGTTGGTATCCCCACGGGACACTGTAGTCCCACAGTGTTGGTATCCCCACGGGACACTGTAGTCCCACAGTGTTGGTATCCCCACGGGACACTGTAGTCCCACAGTGTTGGTATCCCCACGGGACACTGTAGTCCCACAGTGTTGGTATCCCCACGGGACACTGTAGTCCCACAGTGTTGGTATCCCCACGGGACACTGTAGTCCCACAGTGTTGGTATCCCCACGGGACACTGTAGTCCCACAGTGTTGGTATCCCCAAGCTTGCTGTGTAAGCTGGAAGATAAGCTACATAGAGATCAAGTGTACTTAGCATGTGAACGCTTACCATATTAAAACACTTATTACAAGCCTGGGATAGGTGAGTAAGTTTATTTAGGCACAGGTAAACGTAAGTATAGTTATCATACATAGTGTAAATTATATAGGATAATCGAAAAAAGTCAGTGACTTATTTCCATTAGGGTCCTAAACTTGGAGTGTGTGTTTGAACCTAATTTAAACCTGCAGTGCACTCAAGAACGTGTGTGTGTGTGTGTGTGTGTGTGTGTGTGTGTGTGTTGAGGGGAGTGTGGTTGGTTTGGATGAACCAGGCAGCATGAGAGGCAGCAACAACTGTCAGCCAGGGAGGCATCCCGGAGCGTCTTGCTACGTAACTTCAGTCTAACGAGGGGTGGCATCTCTCCTCCACAGGCAGCAAGTAATCAACACAGTTTTTGTGACCTGGGTTTCCCTTCTGTCTCACCGCCCCTAACACCATCCGTTCTCCTCGTTTCACAGGGAAAGAACTCTTCTTAATATATTCTCCCACTTTTTTTTTTACCAAGCGGGCGCTTATATACATCGCGAGGTATATTTCTTAGTGTGTATATGGTGAGAGTTTGATTTATTTCATATTTCTGAGATTAATGTTAGGTAATTTTGTCAGGACAGAGAACAATTGTTTCTTGACGTGGGTCTCAGTCATATGATGACCCACAGCTGGAGCTCTTGGTCATTTGACAGAGGCCTTCCACTGGCTTACCCCTCCATTCCTTTATAATTATGGGTATTATTCATTGCGAGATTAAAGTATTCTTGACTGGAAGTGAACCGGCTACATCCAGCATTAATGACACTCGTGTAGTCGATAAGCTTTAAACCCGGTTATCCAACCAACCAGGGAGCACGTTTTGGCGAGCTTATTACACATGTTTGTGTCCACTGGGAAATAAGATACTGTACGAGGAGCAGTGTAGTAGCAAGCGTATTTTGGATATACTGTATCTGCCAGCCATGATATACAAAGACATACTCCCGACTCTGTGTTTCCACCTTATTGATAAAGCTCCGTGTGGAAGGAAACATTGTTGTTACAGTAAACACTGTCTCTGTACCTGAGACATTGTTGTCACAGTAAACACTGTCTCTGTACCTGAAACATTGTTGTTACAGTAAACACTGTCTCTGTACCTGAGACATTGTTGTTACAGTAAACACTGTCTCTGTACCTGAGACATTGTTGTTACAGTAAACACTGTCTCTGTACCTGAGACATTGTTGTTACAGTAAACACTGTCTCTGTACCTGAGACATTGTTGTTACAGTAAACACTGTCACAGTAAACACTGTCTCTGTACCTGAGACATTGTTGTTACAGTAAACACTGTCTCTGTACCTGAGACATTGTTGTTACAGTAAACACTGTCTCTGTACCTGAGACATTGTTGTCACAGTAAACACTGTCTCTGTACCTGAGACATTGTTGTTACAGTAAACACTGTCTCTGTACCTGAGACATTGTTGTTACAGTAAACACTGTCTCTGTACCTGAGACATTGTTGTTACAGTAAACACTGTCTCTGTACCTGAAACATTGTTGTTACAGTAAACACTGTCTCTGTACCTGAGACATTGTTGTTACAGTAAACACTGTCTCTGTACCTGAGACATTGTTGTCACAGTAAACACTGTCTCTGTACCTGAGACTATCCATGTCAGTTCCATCAAATTTTGCATTTTTGTTCACGGCACTTTGATTTTCCTCAGAACTGGCACACTTATAGATTTTAGTGAGAAAATGAGATTGGTTTTTGCCCCAAGTCTACACGTCAGATGGTTCCGGAGATACAGGTCACGGAACTTTGAGCAAAAGGTCATTTTTGGCAGGTCATGTAGAGAGGGTGAGTCTTCTTGGAGCTGGCATAGAACTTTGACTAGTTGTGTAAAATATAACGATGTTTCAGTGCACAGTTGATGTGACATGCTAAGAGTATCTTAGCATGTCACATCAACTGCGCATGTCACACGCACACAAGCCAAGTGGAAATAACAAGAATCCCAGTGAAAATAAGTCACTTTGACTTGTTTGAGTTATCCTAGATAATCTGCACATATGCTGCTATGTATGATAATTTATGTAACTGTATTTATGTAAACCTGTACCTGAATAATCTTAGGCCTCCCGACCAGTGAACCAGGTTGTAAGGTTTAATGATCAGGGGCCCCGTCGTTATACCAGTACCTTGGTTCAGCCAACCAGTCACAAGGAAGCTCACCAGTGCTGTGGCACACTCGTGAAACAGTTGACCAGACGCCGGTTAAGAGCTCACATTATTGGAAGTCAAAGTTTACGAAGGTGAAAGCAGCATCAAAACGAAAACTCGTAAGGTGTATTGTTGCAGGCTCGATCCTGCTTCCACTAATCGTAAGATGTGTCCAGGACTGAGGTGGACTGTTGCAGGCTTGATCCCGCATTCCATTAATCGTAATGTGTGTCCCCGGCGGAGGTGTATTGTTGCAGGCTCGATCCTGCGTTCCATTAATCGAAAGATGTGTCCTGGACTGAGGTGTATTGTGGCACTCAGGGCTGTGGTGTGGACTTCAGACCGCTATGCCTTCCAATACTAGTGCTGTTTCAACAGCTAGCATTGTTGTGCGCGGCAGCAAATGTTGAATTTTTCCCCTCGTGTGTTTTACTGCAGGAAGACAGCTCATTGTCTCTCACTCACTGCCTCATTTTTTTACTTTCTTTCTTATGGTTTCTTTCGCAAGGTCTCTTACTCATTTTCTCGCTTTCATTTCCTTAATGTTTTTTGTTTTCCACTCTCTGACTTGCACTCTCTCATTTCAGTGTATAATTGTTGGCTCATTTGGTAGCGTTCTCAGCTCGCTTACTGAAAGTCTGTGATTCGACTCCCAAATCTGATGAAAACCTTAAAGTATTTTTCTTTACACTTGTTGCCCTCGGTTCACCTAGCAGCAAGTATACTAACACCCTCTCCGTCGCATCTTGTTGCCCTCGGTTCACCTAGCAGCAAGTATACTAACACCCTCTCCGTCGCATCTTGTTGCCCTCGGTTCACCTAGCAGCAAGTATACTAACACCCTCTCCGTCGCATCTTGTTGCCCTCGGTTCACCTAGCAGCAAGTATACTAACACCCTCTCCGTCGCATCTTGTTGCCCTCGGTTCACCTAGCAGCAAGTATACTAACACCCTCTCCGTCGCATCTTGTTGCCCTCGGTTCACCTAGCAGCAAGTATACTAACACCCTCTCCGTCGCATCTTGTTGCCCTCGGTTCACCTAGCAGCAAGTATACTAACACCCTCTCCGTCGCATCTTGTTGCCCTCGGTTCACCTAACAGCAAGTATACTAACACCCTCTCCGTCGCATCTTGTTGCCCTCGGTTCACCTACCAGCAAGTATACTAACACCCTCTCCGTCGCATCTTGTTGCCCTCGGTTCACCTAGCAGCAAGTATACTAACACCCTCTCCGTCGCATCTTGTTGCCCTCGGTTCACCTAGCAGCAAGTATACTAACACCCTCTCCGTCGCATCTTGTTGCCCTCGGTTCACCTAGCAGCAAGTATACTAACACCCTCTCCGTCGCATCTTGCTGCCCTCGGTTCACCTAGCAGCAAGTATACTAACACCCTCTCCGTCGCATCTTGTTGCCCTCGGTTCACCTAGCAGCAAGTATACTAACACCCTCTCCGTCGCATCTTGTTGCCCTCGGTTCACCTACCAGCAAGTATACTAACACCCTCTCCGTCGCATCTTGTTGCCCTCGGTTCACCTAGCAGCAAGTATACTAACACCCTCTCCGTCGCATCTTGTTGCCCTCGGTTCACCTAGCAGCAAGTATACTAACACCCTCTCCGTCGCATCTTGTTGCCCTCGGTTCACCTTGCAGCAAGTATACTAACACCCTCTCCGTCGCATCTTGTTGCCCTCGGTTCACCTAGCAGCAAGTATACTAACACCCTCTCCGTCGCATCTTGTTGCCCTCGGTTCACCTAGCAGCAAGTATACTAACACCCTCTCCGTCGCATCTTGTTGCCCTCGGTTCACCTAGCAGCAAGTATACTAACACCCTCTCCGTCGCATCTTGTTGCCCTCGGTTCACCTAGCAGCAAGTATACTAACACCCTCTCCGTCGCATCTTGTTGCCCTCGGTTCACCTAGCAGCAAGTATACTAACACCCTCTCCGTCGCATCTTGTTGCCCTCGGTTCACCTAGCAGCAAGTATACTAACACCCTCCGTCGCATCTTGTTGCCCTCGGTTCACCTAGCAGCAAGTATACTAACACCCTCTCCGTCGCATCTTGTTGCCCTCGGTTCACCTAGCAGCAAGTATACTAACACCCTCTCCGTCGCATCTTGTTGCCCTCGGTTCACCTAGCAGCAAGTATACTAACACCCTCTCCGTCGCATCTTGTTGCCCTCGGTTCATCTAGCAGCAAGTATACTAACACCCTCTCCGTCGCATCTTGTTGCCCTCGGTTCACCTAGCAGCAAGTATACTAACACCCTCTCCGTCGCATCTTGTTGCCCTCGGTTCACCTAGCAGCAAGTATACTAACACCCTCTCCGTCGCATCTTGTTGCCCTCGGTTCACCTAGCAGCAAGTATACTAACACCCTCTCCGTCGCATCTTGTTGCCCTCGGTTCACCTAGCAGCAAGTATACTAACACCCTCTCCGTCGCATCTTGTTGCCCTCGGTTCACCTACCAGCAAGTATACTAACACCCTCTCCGTCGCATCTTGTTGCCCTCGGTTCACCTAGCAGCAAGTATACTAACACCCTCTCCGTCGCATCTTGTTGCCCTCGGTTCACCTACCAGCAAGTATACTAACACCCTCTCCGTCGCATCTTGTTGCCCTCGGTTCACCTAGCAGCAAGTATACTAACACCCTCTCCGTCGCATCTTGTTGCCCTCGGTTCACCTAGCAGCAAGTATACTAACACCCTCTCCGTCGCATCTTGTTGCCCTCGGTTCACCTAGCAGCAAGTATACTAACACCCTCTCCGTCGCATCTTGTTGCCCTCGGTTCACCTAGCAGCAAGTATACTAACACCCTCTCCGTCGCATCTTGTTGCCCTCGGTTCACCTACCAGCAAGTATACTAACACCCTCTCCGTCGCATCTTGTTGCCCTCGGTTCACCTACCAGCAAGTATACTAACACCCTCTCCGTCGCATCTTGTTGCCCTCGGTTCACCTAGCAGCAAGTATACTAACACCCTCTCCGTCGCATCTTGTTGCCCTCGGTTCACCTAGCAGCAAGTATACTAACACCCTCTCCGTCGCATCTTGTTGCCCTCGGTTCACCTAGCAGCAAGTATACTAACACCCTCTCCGTCGCATCTTGTTGCCCTCGGTTCACCTAGCAGCAAGTATACTAACACCCTCTCCGTCGCATCTTGTTGCCCTCGGTTCACCTAGCAGCAAGTATACTAACACCCTCTCCGTCGCATCTTGTTGCCCTCGGTTCACCTAGCAGCAAGTATACTAACACCCTCTCCGTCGCATCTTGTTGCCCTCGGTTCACCTAGCAGCAAGTATACTAACACCCTCTCCGTCGCATCTTGTTGCCCTCGGTTCACCTAGCAGCAAGTATACTAACACCCTCTCCGTCGCATCTTGTTGCCCTCGGTTCACCTAGCAGCAAGTATACTAACACCCTCTCCGTCGCATCTTGTTGCCCTCGGTTCACCTAGCAGCAAGTATACTAACACCCTCTCCGTCGCATCTTGTTGCCCTCGGTTCACCTAGCAGCAAGTATACTAACACCCTCTCCGTCGCATCTTGTTGCCCTCGGTTCATCTTGTTGCCCTCGGTTCACCTAGCAGCAAGTATACTAACACCCTCTCCGTCGCATCTTGTTGCCCTCGGTTCACCTAGCAGCAAGTATACTAACACCCTCTCCGTCGCATCTTGTTGCCCTCGGTTCACCTAGCAGCAAGTATACTAACACCCTCTCCGTCGCATCTTGTTGCCCTCGGTTCACCTAGCAGCAAGTATACTAACACCCTCTCCGTCGCATCTTGTTGCCCTCGGTTCACCTAGCAGCAAGTATACTAACACCCTCTCCGTCGCATCTTGTTGCCCTCGGTTCACCTAGCAGCAAGTATACTAACACCCTCTCCGTCGCATCTTGTTGCCCTCGGTTCACCTAGCAGCAAGTATACTAACACCCTCTCCGTCGCATCTTGTTGCCCTCGGTTCACCTAGCAGCAAGTATACTAACACCCTCTCCGTCGCATCTTGTTGCCCTCGGTTCACCTACCAGCAAGTATACTAACACCCTCTCCGTCGCATCTTGTTGCCCTCGGTTCACCTAGCAGCAAGTATACTAACACCCTCTCCGTCGCATCTTGTTGCCCTCGGTTCACCTAGCAGCAAGTATACTAACACCCTCTCCGTCGCATCTTGTTGCCCTCGGTTCACCTAGCAGCAAGTATACTAACACCCTCTCCGTCGCATCTTGTTGCCCTCGGTTCACCTACCAGCAAGTATACTAACACCCTCTCCGTCGCATCTTGTTGCCCTCGGTTCACCTACCAGCAAGTATACTAACACCCTCTCCGTCGCATCTTGTTGCCCTCGGTTCACCTACCAGCAAGTATACTAACACCCTCTCCGTCGCATCTTGTTGCCCTCGGTTCACCTAGCAGCAAGTATACTAACACCCTCTCCGTCGCATCTTGTTGCCCTCGGTTCACCTAGCAGCAAGTATACTAACACCCTCTCCGTCGCATCTTGTTGCCCTCGGTTCACCTAGCAGCAAGTATACTAACACCCTCTCCGTCGCATCTTGTTGCCCTCGGTTCACCTAGCAGCAAGTATACTAACACCCTCTCCGTCGCATCTTGTTGCCCTCGGTTCACCTAGCAGCAAGTATACTAACACCCTCTCCGTCGCATCTTGTTGCCCTCGGTTCACCTAGCAGCAAGTATACTAACTACCCTCTCCGTCGCATCTTGTTGCCCTCGGTTCACCTAGCAGCAAGTATACTAACACCCTCTCCGTCGCATCTTGTTGCCCTCGGTTCACCTAGCAGCAAGTATACTAACACCCTCTCCGTCGCATCTTGTTGTTCCCTCGGTTCACCTAGCAGCAAGTATACTAACACCCTCTCCGTCGCATCTTGTTGCCCTCGGTTCACCTAGCAGCAAGTATACTAACACCCTCTCCGTCGCATCTTGTTGCCCTCGGTTCACCTAGCAGCAAGTATACTAACACCCTCTCCGTCGCATCTTGTTGCCCTCGGTTCACCTAGCAGCAAGTATACTAACACCCTCTCCGTCGCATCTTGTTGCCCTCGGTTCACCTAGCAGCAAGTATACTAACACCCTCTCCGTCGCATCTTGTTGCCCTCGGTTCACCTAGCAGCAAGTATACTAACACCCTCTCCGTCGCATCTTGTTGCCCTCGGTTCACCTAGCAGCAAGTATACTAACACCCTCTCCGTCGCATCTTGTTGCCCTCGGTTCACCTAGCAGCAAGTATACTAACACCCTCTCCGTCGCATCTTGTTGCCCTCGGTTCACCTAGCAGCAAGTATACTAACACCCTCTCCGTCGCATCTTGTTGCCCTCGGTTCACCTAGCAGCAAGTATACTAACACCCTCTCCGTCGCATCTTGTTGCCCTCGGTTCACCTAGCAGCAAGTATACTAACACCCTCTCCGTCGCATCTTGTTGCCCTCGGTTCACCTAGCAGCAAGTATACTAACACCCTCTCCGTCGCATCTTGTTGCCCTCGGTTCACCTAGCAGCAAGTATACTAACACCCTCTCCGTCGCATCTTGTTGCCCTCGGTTCACCTAGCAGCAAGTATACTAACACCCTCTCCGTCGCATCTTGTTGCCCTCGGTTCACCTAGCAGCAAGTATACTAACACCCTCTCCGTCGCATCTTGTTGCCCTCGGTTCACCTAGCAGCAAGTATACTAACACCCTCTCCGTCGCATCTTGTTGCCCTCGGTTCACCTAGCAGCAAGTATACTAACACCCTCTCCGTCGCATCTTGTTGCCCTCGGTTCACCTAGCAGCAAGTATACTAACACCCTCTCCGTCGCATCTTGTTGCCCTCGGTTCACCTAGCAGCAAGTATACTAACACCCTCTCCGTCGCATCTTGTTGCCCTCGGTTCACCTAGCAGCAAGTATACTAACACCCTCTCCGTCGCATCTTGTTGCCCTCGGTTCACCTAGCAGCAAGTATACTAACACCCTCTCCGTCGCATCTTGTTGCCCTCGGTTCACCTACCAGCAAGTATACTAACACCCTCTCCGTCGCATCTTGTTGCCCTCGGTTCACCTAGCAGCAAGTATACTAACACCCTCTCCGTCGCATCTTGTTGCCCTCGGTTCACCTAGCAGCAAGTATACTAACACCCTCTCCGTCGCATCTTGTTGCCCTCGGTTCACCTAGCAGCAAGTATACTAACACCCTCTCCGTCGCATCTTGTTGCCCTCGGTTCACCTAGCAGCAAGTATACTAACACCCTCTCCGTCGCATCTTGTTGCCCTCGGTTCACCTAGCAGCAAGTATACTAACACCCTCTCCGTCGCATCTTGTTGCCCTCGGTTCACCTAGCAGCAAGTATACTAACACCCTCTCCGTCGCATCTTGTTGCCCTCGGTTCACCTAGCAGCAAGTATACTAACACCCTCTCCGTCGCATCTTGTTGCCCTCGGTTCACCTAGCAGCAAGTATACTAACACCCTCTCCGTCGCATCTTGTTGCCCTCGGTTCACCTAGCAGCAAGTATACTAACACCCTCTCCGTCGCATCTTGTTGCCCTCGGTTCACCTAGCAGCAAGTATACTAACACCCTCTCCGTCGCATCTTGTTGCCCTCGGTTCACCTAGCAGCAAGTATACTAACACCCTCTCCGTCGCATCTTGTTGCCCTCGGTTCACCTAGCAGCAAGTATACTAACACCCTCTCCGTCGCATCTTGTTGCCCTCGGTTCACCTAGCAGCAAGTATACTAACACCCTCTCCGTCGCATCTTGTTGCCCTCGGTTCACCTAGCAGCAAGTATACTAACACCCTCTCCGTCGCATCTTGTTGCCCTCGGTTCACCTAGCAGCAAGTATACTAACACCCTCTCCGTCGCATCTTGTTGCCCTCGGTTCACCTAGCAGCAAGTATACTAACACCCTCTCCGTCGCATCTTGTTGCCCTCGGTTCACCTACCAGCAAGTATACTAACACCCTCTCCATCGCATCTTGTTGCCCTCGGTTCACCTAGCAGCAAGTATACTAACACCCTCTCCGTCGCATCTTGTTGCCCTCGGTTCATCTAGCAGCAAGTATACTAACACCCTCTCCGTCGCATCTTGTTGCCCTCGGTTCACCTAGCAGCAAGTATACTAACACCCTCTCCGTCGCATCTTGTTGCCCTCGGTTCACCTAGCAGCAAGTATACTAACACCCTCTCCGTCGCATCTTGTTGCCCTCGGTTCACCTACCAGCAAGTATACTAACACCCTCTCCGTCGCATCTTGTTGCCCTCGGTTCACCTAGCAGCAAGTATACTAACACCCTCTCCGTCGCATCTTGTTGCCCTCGGTTCACCTACCAGCAAGTATACTAACACCCTCTCCGTCGCATCTTGTTGCCCTCGGTTCACCTACTAGCAAGTATACTAACACCCTCTCCGTCGCATCTTGTTGCCCTCGGTTCACCTACCAGCAAGTATACTAACACCCTCTCCGTCGCATCTTGTTGCCCTCGGTTCACCTAGCAGCAAGTATACTAACACCCTCTCCGTCGCATCTTGTTGCCCTCGGTTCACCTACCAGCAAGTATACTAACACCCTCTCCGTCGCATCTTGTTGCCCTCGGTTCACCTAGCAGCAAGTATACTAACACCCTCTCCGTCGCATCTTGTTGCCCTCGGTTCACCTACCAGCAAGTATACTAACACCCTCTCCGTCGCATCTTGTTGCCCTCGGTTCACCTAGCAGCAAGTATACTAACACCCTCTCCGTCGCATCTTGTTGCCCTCGGTTCACCTACCAGCAAGTATACTAACACCCTCTCCGTCGCATCTTGTTGCCCTCGGTTCACCTACCAGCAAGTATACTAACACCCTCTCCGTCGCATCTTGTTGCCCTCGGTTCACCTACCAGCAAGTATACTAACACCCTCTCCGTCGCATCTTGTTGCCCTCGGTTCACCTAGCAGCAAGTATACTAACACCCTCTCCGTCGCATCTTGTTGCCCTCGGTTCACCTAGCAGCAAGTATACTAACACCCTCTCCGTCGCATCTTGTTGCCCTCGGTTCACCTAGCAGCAAGTATACTAACACCCTCTCCATCGCATCTTGTTGCCCTCGGTTCACCTAGCAGCAAGTATACTAACACCCTCTCCGTCGCATCTTGTTGCCCTCGGTTCACCTACCAGCAAGTATACTAACACCCTCTCCGTCGCATCTTGTTGCCCTCGGTTCACCTACCAGCAAGTATACTAACACCCTCTCCGTCGCATCTTGTTGCCCTCGGTTCACCTACCAGCAAGTATACTAACACCCTCTCCGTCGCATCTTGTTGCCCTCGGTTCACCTACCAGCAAGTATACTAACACCCTCTCCGTCGCATCTTGTTGCCCTCGGTTCACCTACCAGCAAGTATACTAACACCCTCTCCGTCGCATCTTGTTGCCCTCGGTTCACCTACCAGCAAGTATACTAACACCCTCTCCGTCGCATCTTGTTGCCCTCGGTTCACCTAGCAGCAAGTATACTAACACCCTCTCCGTCGCATCTTGTTGCCCTCGGTTCACCTACCAGCAAGTATACTAACACCCTCTCCGTCGCATCTTGTTGCCCTCGGTTCACCTACCAGCAAGTATACTAACACCCTCTCCGTCGCATCTTGTTGCCCTCGGTTCACCTAGCAGCAAGTATACTAACACCCTCTCCGTCGCATCTTGTTGCCCTCGGTTCACCTAGCAGCAAGTATACTAACACCCTCTCCGTCGCATCCTGGTGGTGGTTGCATTATCTTAGATAGTTAAGAAACATGTGCAGTAATTTAGGTATCTTTATTGTTGAAACGTTTCGCAAAACGTTTCAACAGTAAAGATAACAGTGTTGCACATGTCATCAACTTGTCGGTGTTTTATATCGTTTTCAACATGTCTTAGATAGGCTGGGCTTGGACGGGGTCTTAGGATAATATATCTTAACCTGTAAACACAACTGGGTGAAAAAGAAGGTGTTTAGGATGTGTTGTATGTCACTAGGATGTCAGTGTTACTTGCACTATTGTATAAAACACATGTGCTGCCTACTTGGACTATTGTATAAAACACATGTGCTGCCTACTTGGACTATTGTATAAAACACATGTGCTGCCTACTTGGACTATTGTATAAGACACATGTGCTGCCTACTTGGACTATTGTATAAGACACATGTGCTGCCTACTTGGGCTATTGTATGAGACACATGCTCTATCTACTTGGACTGTTGTATAAGACACATGTGCTGCCTACTTGGGCTATTGTATAAGACACATGTGCTGCCTACTTGGGCTATTGTATGAGACACATGTTCTATCTACTTGGACTATTGTATGAGACACATGTGCTATCTACTTGGGCTATTGTATAAGACACATGTGCTGCCTACTTGGGCTATTGTGTAAGACACATGTGCTGCCTACTTGGGCTATTGTATAAGACACATGTTCTATCTACTTGGACTATTGTATGAGACACATGTGCTATCTACTTGGGCTATTGTAGAAGACACATGTGCTGTCTACTTGGGCTATTGTATGAGACACATGTGCTAACTACTTGGGCTATTGTATAAGACACATGTACCACCTACTTAGGCTATTGTATAAGACACATGTGCTGCCTACTTGAACTATTGTATGAGACACATGTGCTGCCTACTTGGACTATTGTATAAGACACATGTGCTGCCTACTTGGACTATTGTATGAGACACATGTGCTACCTACTTGGACTATTGTATGAGACACATGTGCTACCTACTTGGACTATTGTATAAGACACATGTGCTACCTACTTGGACTATTGTATAAGACACATGTGCTACCTACTTGGACTATTGTATAAGACACATGTGCTACCTACTTGGACTATTGTATAAGACACATGTGCTACCTACTTGGACTATTGTATAAGACACATGTGCTACCTACTTGGACTATTGTATAAGACACATGTGCTACCTACTTGGACTATTGTATAAGACACATGTGCTACCTACTTGGACTATTGTATAAGACACATGTGCTACCTACTTGGACTATTGTATAAGACACATGTGCTACCTACTTGGACTATTGTATAAGACACATGTGCTACCTACTTGGACTATTGTATAAGACACATGTGCTACCTACTTGGACTATTGTATAAGACACATGTGCTACCTACTTGGACTATTGTATAAGACACATGTGCTACCTACTTCGTATAATAAATCTACCCAACCACCTGATTAAATTGCCACACGTGGTGTATAAAATATCTTGCCGCTAAACGTCAGAAATGGTTGTTGTTGTAGTTTTTGTAGTTGTTGTTCTTGTTGTTATCCTCAGCACCTTCCGCTCCTCATAATTGAATCTGAATAGCGAGATTTTTGGTTTGATTTGTATTTTCAGTTTGTATTGCAAGAGATGGTATTCTGTATGATTTCATTGTGTGGGTATACTGTATAGACCCGTAATACGGAATTTGTGTTGAGGGTTAGTATTGTGAGAGGTTGTATTGTGATATTGTGAGTTTGTATTGTGAGGATTTGTATTATGAGAATGTATTGGAAAAATTGGTAGTGAGGGAATGTATTGTGAGTTCGGTTTGTGTATGTGTGTGTGTATATATATATATATATATATATATATATATATATATATATATATATATATATATATATAAAATGTCGTGCCGAATAGGTAAAACTTGTGATTCTGGCTTAAATAGCAACGCTCTTCTTGCGGAATAAGGCAAGCGAATATTTGTTTATGCAATAATTTCGCAAAAATCATTCTGAACCTAACTAAAAATTATATTTCATTGTGTTTGTTTATTATTAAATTATTGTAAACTTATCTAAGATATAATTAGTTGGATTAGGATCAGTTATATTGCGCTTGTTATAATAAGGTTAGGTAAGTTTTTTAAGGTTCTTTTGGTACAAAATTATTATTTTTTACATTAACATCAATGAAAAAAATATATCTTTAAACGTATAAGAAATTTTTTTAGAAAGGACTCAATTTTAAATGAGTTCTTGCTAATTGGCCGTTTTTACTTGTTCGGCACGACATAATATATTTATTTAATTAACACATCGGCCGTTTCCCACCAAGGCAGGGTGGCCCGAGAAAGAAAAACTTCCATTATTCACTTCATCACTGTCTTGCCAGAGGCGCGCTTATATTACAGTTATAAAACTACATTAACACCCCTCCTTCAGAGTGCAGGCACTGTATTTCCCATCTCCAGGACTCAAGTCCGGCCTGCCGGTTTCCCTGAATCCCTTCATTAATGTTACCTTGCTCACACTCCAACAACCAACTCCTAAAAACCATTTGTCTCCATTTGCTCCTATATAACATGCTTATGCACGCTTGCTGGAAGTCCAAGCTCCTCGCACACGAAACCTTTACCCCGTCCCTCCAGCCTTTCCTAGGCCGACCCCTACCTGCCTTCGCTCCACTACAGATTTATACACTCTCGAAATCATTCTATTTTGTTCCATCCTCTCTACATGTCCAAACCATCCCAGTAACCCCTCAGCCCTCTGGATAATAATTTTGGTAATCCTGCACCTCCTCCTAATCTCCAAACTACGGATTCTCTGCATTATATTCACACCACACATTGCTCTCAGACATGGCATCTCCACTGCCTCCAGCCCTCTCCTTGCTGCAACATTCACCACCCGTGCTTCACACCCATACAAGAGCGTTGGTATAACTATCCTGTATTATACTACTATATATATATATATATATATATATATATATATATATATATATATATATCCTAGGTAGTAGGTTGGTAAACAGCAACTGCCCAGGGACGTTACTTACACTTAGGTCACACTACACATACATGTACAAGCATATATATACACACCCCTCTGGGTATTCTTCTATTTTCTTTCTAGTTCTTGCTCTTGTTTATTTCCTCTATTTCTCCATGGGGAAGTGGAACAGAATTCTTCCTCCGTAAGCCATGCGTGTTGTAAGAGGCGACTAAAATGCCGGGAGCAAGGGGCTAGTAACCCCTTCTCCCGTATAAATTGCTAAATTTAAGAGAAACTTTCGTTTTCCTTTTTGGGTCACCCTGCCTTGGTGGGATACGGCCGGTGTGTTGAAAGAAAGAAATATATATATATATTATATATATATATATATATATATATATATATATATATATATATTTATTTATATATATATATATATAATATATATATATATATATATATATATATATATATATATATATATATATATATATATAATACATATATTATATATGCAAAACAACCACTCAGAAAGAATAGAGAAATTCCAAGCGCTTTCGTGACTACTCACATTATCAAGGAACTATGTGAGTGTGTAGTCACGAAAGCTCTTGGAATTTCTCTATTCTTTCAGAGTGGTTGTTTTGCATATTCTGAAATCACCTGTTTACTGTGATCTTATTGCATATATATATATATATATATATATATATATATATATATATATATATATATATATATATATATATATATATATATATATATATATATATATATATATATATATATATATATATATATATATATATATATGTATATATATATATATATATATATATATATATATATATATATATATATATATATATAAATGAGAGATACATGTGTAGTACATATTGTTACGTGTTTGTCACTGATTATGATGTAATAAGTTAATTTTGTGAGTCTTTATATTGAGTAATATTAGTCCTTAAAACACTCAAAGAGTTTGATAAGTGACGTCAGTGTTATGAGTGTGAAGTATTTTTAGTGTCACCTTTGTGACTATGATTATTATGGTGACTTACAGTGACTTGTGTTACACCTGATGACGGCTTGTATCTTCATAGATATTTGATAAATTAGTTTAGTATCGCTGATATAAATATATTCTTCAATAAGGGAAGAGGAGAGGAAAAAACTATACTAAATATTTAATGAATTTACTCCCATGTTCAAGGTCTCTTAATATTGTGTGTGTGTGTGTGTGTGTGTGTGTGTGTGTGTGTGTGTGTGTGTGTGTGTGTGTGTGTGTGTGTGTGTGTGTGTGTCCTGTCAATGGAGGTTCATTGATGCCGGTGAGGGGGACTATTGATCTAAGGAATGGGACCTGTGATCCCATTCCTTCGATTGAACTTGAATGCCTCCCAATTATCCAGGCGCTGCATGATCGCTACAGGTTTAGCTTCCCACATAAATGTTTTCTTAATTACCTGCTCGTGCACCTGAAGTATTGTTTATATCATGGGAACAACTGTGACTTAAGATCACTGGAAACTTTAGTGATTTAGGATCACCGAAAGCTTTAGTGACTCAGGCTTTTCCCACATTCTCTTGTCTGGGAGGGGGTGTCACTATCCCCACAGTCTCTTGTCTGGGAGGGGGTGTCACTCTCCCCACAGTCTCTTGTCTGGGAGGGGGTGTCACTCTCCCCACAGTCTCTTGTCTGGGAGGGGGTGTCACTCTCCCCACAGTCTCTTGTCTGGGAGGGGGTGTCACTCTCCCCACAGTCTCTTGTCTGGGAGGGGTGTCACTCTCCCCACAGTCTCTTTTCTGGGAGAGATGTCACTCTCCCCACAGTCTCTTGTCTGGGAGAGATGTCATTCTCCCCACAGTCTCTTGTCTGGGAGAGATGTCATTCTCCCCACAGTCTCTTGTCTGGGAGAGATGTCACTCTCCCCACAGTCTCTTGTTTGGGAGAGATGTCACTCTCCCCACAGTCTCTTGTCTGGGAGGGCGTCACTCTCCCCACAGTCTTTTGTCTAGGAGGGTGTCACTCTCCCTACAGTCTCTTGTCTGGGGGGATGTCACTGTCCCACAGTATTGTCTGGGAGGGTGTCACTCTCCCTACAGTCTCTTGTCTGGGAGGGGTGTCACTGTCCCCACAGAGTGCTTGCTCGACAAAGAACCCAGTACCATATTCAGCATAAATGGTGAGGAATATTTCCCCTTTCGTTTAAATTTTCTGACACTGTGACATTGAATGAATTATGGATATGGATTCTGTGATGTTGAAAATAAGACTCAATAGTTAACTTTTTTGTGATCATGTGATAGTAGTTGGTGATATATCAGAAGCGAGTTGATAATGATAGTGTAAATTTGATAATGTTAGTCACCATCTATGCTTTAAGCTGTTAGTAAGCAAACAGTTCTAGTGTTTACCAGAAGGATGCTTCCAGGGGTCAACGCCCGCACGACCCGATCCCAGACCAGGTCTCCTCAGGTCTGTCAATACAAAATCAAGCTCATTTCCCAGGCTCTGTATAGTCCCTACAGGTTGATCACTTCCCCATAAACATATGTAGACAAAGGTCTGTATTATGTGCAGGAAGAGCACCCAGGTGCTACAAGTACCCACAAGCCCTCAGCTCACATACTGAGCGTCCGGAGTTCAATCCCCGGCATGGGTGGAAGCGTTGGGCATGTTGCTTTACACCTGTTGTCCCTGTTAACCTGGGTGTTAGTTGGCCGTTGTGGGTGGCATCCTGGGGGTGGTGGTATTCTTCAGATAGTGCTCTGAGGTGAGCTGAAGTAGACTAACAACTCTTAGCCTGTAAAACTGATGTGTCAAAATAACAAAAAGGCACAATACCGTGACTGGAACGATACACAAATAACCCGCACATAAAAGACAGAAGCTTACGACGACGTTTCGGTCCGACTTGGACCATTGACAAAGTCACACCAGTGTGACTTTGTCAATGGTCCAAGTCGGACCGAAACGTCGTCGTAAGCTTCTGTCTTTTATGTGCGGGTTATTTGTGTACTGATGTGTCAAATATAATTTATTGTAAAATAGTCATGGAGAAGCGTTAAACCCGTCGGGGTCATACAACTCTTGGGAAATGGGAATGAATCAGGCTCAGTCTAAAGAAGGGGAGAGTAGCTGCAGTTGCTTGGATCAAGAGCCCTCTCTAACCCTTGTTGCGAGAGGGTGGTTGTTGCCTCAAGGTGATGAAGGGTCCACGACAGTGTTCCTAAGACAACTGACCTCTCGTATTACAAGTGTTTACCCGGGTGATTACTGACGGACCATCAAGCCACCACAACCACCACTCCTGGCTTTGAATAACCCACCTGGACGGACGATCAAGCCACCACAACCACTACTACTGGCTTTGAATAACCCACCTGGACGGACGATCAAGCCACCACAACCACCACTCCTGGCTTTGAATAACCCACCTGGACGGACCATCAAGCCACCACAACCACCACTCCTGGCTTTGAATAACCCACCTGGACGGACCATCAAGCCACCACAACCACCACTCCTGGCTTTGAATAACCCACCTGGACGGACGATCAAGCCACCACAACCACTACTCCTGGCTTTGAATAACCCACCTGGACGGACCATCAAGCCACCACAACCACCACTCCTGGCTTTGAATAACCCACCTGGACGGACCATCAAGCCACCACAACCACCACTCCTGGCTTTGAATAACCCACCTGGACGGACGATCAAGCCACCACAACCACCACTCCTGGCTTTGAATAACCCACCTGGACGGACCATCAAGCCACTGGACACAACCACCACTCCTGGCTTTGAATAACCCACCTGGACGGACGATCAAGCCACCACAACCACTACTCCTGGCTTTGAATAACCCACCTGGACGGACGATCAAGCCACCACAACCACTACTCCTGGCTTTGAATAACCCACCTGGACGGAGGATTAAGCCACCACCACCACTCCTGGCTTTGAATAACCCACCTGGACGGAGGATTAAGCCACCACCACCACTCCTGGCTTTGAATAACCCACCTGGACGGAGGATTAAGCCACCACCACCACTCCTGGCTTTGAATAACCCACCTGGACGGAGGATTAAGCCACCACCACCACTCCTGGCTTTGAATAACCCACCTGGACGGAGGATTAAGCCACCACCACCACTCCTGGCTTTGAATAACCCACCTGGACGGAGGATTAAGCCACCACCACCACTCCTGGCTTTGAATAACCCACCTGGACGGAAGATTAAGCCACCACCACTCCTGGCTTTGAATAACCCAACTGGAATAACCCACCTGGACGGAGGATTAAGCCACCACCACCACTCCTGGCATTGAATAACTCCTGGCCCACCTGGACGGAGGATTAAGCCACCACCACCACTCCTGGCTTTTTGAATAACCCACCTGGACGGAGGATTAAGCTGGACACCACCACCACTCCTGGCTTTGAATTGAATAACCCCACTCCTGGACGGAGGATTAAGCCACCACCACCACTCCTGGCTTTGAATAACCCACGTGGACGGAGGGTTAAGCCACCACACACCACACTCCTGGCTTTGAATAACCCACCTGGACGGAGGATTAAGCCACCACCACCACTCCTGGCTTTGAATAACCCACCTGGACGGAGGATTAAGCCACCACCACCACTCCTGGCTTTGAATAACCCACTTGGACGGAGGATTAAGCCACCACCACCACTCCTGGCTTTGAATAACCCACCTGGACGGAGGATTAAGCCACCACCACCACTCCTGGCTTTGAATAACCCACTTGGACGTAGGATTAAGCCACCACCACCACTCCTGGCTTTGAATAACCCACTTGGACGGAGGATTAAGCCACCACCACCACTCCTGGCTTTGAATAACCCACCTGGACGGAGGATTAAGCCACCACCACCACTCCTGGCTTTGAATAACCCACTTGGACGGAAGATTAAGCCACCACCACCACTCCTGGCTTTGAATAACCCACCTGGACGGAAGATTAAGCCACCACCACCACTCCTGGCTTTGAATAACCCACCTGGACGGAAGATTAAGCCACCACCACCACTCCTGGCTTTGAATAACCCACCTGGACGGAAGATTAAGCCACCACCACCACTCCTGGCTTTGAATAACCCACCTGGACGGAAGATTAAGCCACCACCACCACTCCTGGCTTTGAATAACCCAACTGGACGGAAGATTAAGCCACCACCACCACTCCTGGCTTTGAATAACCCACCTGGACGGAAGATTAAGCCACCACCACCACTCCTGGCTTTGAATAACCCACTTGGACGGAGGATTAAACCACCACCACCACTCCTGGCTTTGAATAACCCACCTGGACGGAGGATTAAGCCACCACCACCACTCCTGGCTTTGAATAACCCACCTGGACGGAAGATTAAGCCACCACCACCACTCCTGGCTTTGAATAACCCACCTGGACGGAAGATTAAGCCACCACCACCACTCCTGGCTTTGAATAACCCACCTGGACGGAAGATTAAGCCACCATCACCACTCCTGGCTTTGAATAACCCACCTGGACGGAAGATTAAGCCACCACCACCACTCCTGGCTTTGAATAACCCACCTGGACGGAAGATTAAGCCACCACCACCACTCCTGGCTTTGAATAACCCACCTGGACGGAAGATTAAGCCACCACCACCACTCCTGGCTTTGAATAACCCACTTGGACGGAGGATTAAGCCACCACCACCACTCCTGGCTTTGAATAACCCACCTGGACGGAGGATTAAGCCACCACCACCACTCCTGGCTTTGAATAACCCACCTGGACGGAGGATTAAGCCACCACCACCACTCCTGGCTTTGAATAACCCACCTGGACGGAGGATTAAGCCACCACCACCACTACTCCTGGCTTTGAATAACCCACCTGGATGGAGGATTAAGCCACCACCACCACTCCTGGCTTTGAATAACCCACCTGGACGGAGGATTAAGCCACCACCACCACTACTCCTGACTTTGAATAACCCACCTGGACGGAGGATTAAGCCACCACCACCACTCCTGGCTTTGAATAACCCACCTTGGGTTAATGTTTATATATACAGTAATGACTGACCTTTCTTGATTGATTTTATTTTGCGAAAAACAAGAGAAATTTTAATTTATTGATTTTTTGTGTTGCAGGTGAGTTGGTGTAGTAACAGCTGCATGAGGTGAATACAACAGCAGGTGAGTGAAGTGACTACAGCAGGTGAGTGAGGTGAATACAACAGCAGGTGAGTGAAGTGACTACAGCAGGTGAGTGAGGTGAATACAACATCAGGTAAGTGAAGTGACTACAGCAGGTGAGTGAGGTGAATACAACAGCAGGTGAGTGAAGTGACTACAGCAGGTGAGTGAGGTGAATACAACAACAGGTGAGTGAAGTGACTACAGCAGGTGAGTGAGGTGAATACAACAGCAGGTGAGTGAAGTGACTACAGCAGGTGAGTGAGGTGAATACAACAGCAGGTGAGTGAAGTGAATACAACAGCAGCAAGTGAGTACCACAGCAGCAAGTGAGTACCACAGCAGCAAGTGAGTACCACAGCAGCAAGTGAGTACCACAGCAGCAAGTGAGTACCACAGCAGCAAGTGAGTACCACAGCAGCAAGTGAGTACCACAGCAGCAAGTGAGTACCACAGCAGCAAGTGAGTACCACAGCAGCAAGTGAGTACCACAGCATCAGGTGAGTACCACAGCAGCAAGTACCACAGCATCAGGTGAGTACCACAGCAGCAAGTACCACAGCATCAGGTGAGTACCACAGCAGCAAGTACCACAGCATCAGGTGAGTACCACAGCAGCAAGTACCACAGCATCAGGTGAGTACCACAGCAGCAAGTACCACAGCAGCAAGTGAGTACCACAGCAGCAGGTGAGTGAGGCCACAACAGAACACGTGGTTAAAGTGAATCTTAAGTTTTTTGTTCTTGATGCACGGAATAGAAAGTACGTTCCTCTTCCTGGGATTAAATCGTTTTTTTCCAGTGTGCGCTGCGGGATTACCACTTCCACAAGAATATATTAATAATAATATGCAAATTCTTATATTAAACAAATTAACGTATTTTATATTACGTAAATGTTAGCAAGGTTAAGCTGCCTTGTTTTGCTAGAAAAATTTGCATAACCTAATTCTTTTCTGAGAATGGGTTGGGGATTGGGAGGAGGGGAGGGGGAGGGGGAGGGAGATATAAGCCTCGCATGATATTATTCATTTGATTAATAAGGTTTTCAGTTATAAGCGTCATATGTTATTTTTTGCTAATAAGCTTTATATATTTGTTGATGAATAATGTTTTATGAGTGATGCTCTTAAATTTGTGTCGTCGAGGATGTGCTGAGTTATTAAACCAGTTCCTGAGATAATTCTTGTAAACACGTGCTAGAGAGAAACATTGTAGAAACTCAAACAACTGTCTTTCCAAACATGTGTAATTGTGCAGCCTGTGCTGTTGTTTAATTACAGGCTGTTGGAGTGTGAGTAAGGTAACATTTATGAAGGAGGTGAGGGATACCGGTTAGTTGTACTGGAGGTGGGAAGTACAATGACTGCATTCTCAAGGAAAGGTGGAGACATCTGCAGCTTCGAACTGTAGTATCGCGCCTCTGGCAAGACACTCACATCAGCTCGTTGGCGGAATTCAGTAATTACTTTATATTTTACTGTACTTGCAAGCTGTCTGTCGACACCATAGAATAAGTAATTATTTCTTGTGTAAATTATTTTGGAAGATATCAGCAAAAATAATAACTGTTTTGTCATGAATATCGCGTGAGAGTCAATCAGTAGTTATTATCTGAGTCAGCTGACGTGTCTAGCCAATCACAGTGAATGTAAACAAAGTTATACCAGTTCAATATCTGCCGATATCAGAGTAAGTTATGTTGTGTTGGGTGATGGTGGGTTATGTCAGGTTATAAGAGGATTCATTAGGTTTTTTTTTCCCATTGCTCAGCACACAACTCTCTTCGCTAAAACAAACTTAATTTTGGAAATTTTTAACTAGAATTTATCGCCGAGGAGAAATATTAAATCATTGCCGTGCGTTTGGTTACCTAGTTGTGGTTGCATTGGTCGAGTCGCAGCTCCTGGCCCCGCCTCTTCCCTGGTCGCTACTAGGTCACTCTTCCTACTCCATGAGCTTTATCGTACCTCTTCTTAAAGCTATGTATGGATCCTTCCTCAACTACATGAGTTCCCAGACTGTTCCACTTCCCGACAACTCTGTGACTGAAGAAATATTACCTAACATCCCTGTGATTAATCTGAGTTTTCAACTTCCAATTCTGACCCCTCGATGCTGTATCCCCTCTCTGGCACATCCTGTCTCTGTCCACCTTGTCGATTCCTCTCAGTATTTTATATGTCGTTATCATATCCCCCCTATCTCTCCTGTCCTCCAGTGTCGTCAGGTCGATTTCCCTTAATCTCTCCATGTAGGACATACCCTTAGCTCCGGGACTAGTCTTGTTGGAAACCTTTGCACTTTCTCTATTTTCCTTACATACTTGGCTAGGTGTGGGTTCCAAACTGGTGCTGCATACTCCAATATAGGCCTAACGTACACAGTGTATAGGGTTCTGAAGCTGCAGCATACAGGCTAGGCGCCCGTATGCTGCAGCAGTTATTTGGTTGATGTGCGCCTCAGAAGATGTGTCCGGTATTATACTCACCCCAAGATCCTTTTCCTTGAGTGAGGTTTGTAGTCTCTGGCCCCCTAGACTGTACTCCGTCTGTGGTCTTCTTTGCCTTTCCCCAATCTTCATGACTTTGCGCTTGGTGGGGTTGAACTCCAGGAGCCAGTGTCTGGACTAGGCCTGTAGCCTATCCAGATCCCTTTGTAGTTCTGCCTGGTCCTCGTCCGGTTGAATTCTTCTCATCAACTTCACATCATCTGCAAATAGGGACACTTCGGAGTCTATTCCTTCCGTCATGTTCACAAATACCAGAAACAGCACTAGTCCTGGGACTGACCCCTGTGGAACCCCACTCGTTACAGGCGCCCAGTCTGACATCTCGCCATGTACTATGACTCGCTGTTGTCTTCTCGACAGGTATTCCCTGATCTATTGTAGTGCCTTCCCAGTTATCCCTGTCTGGTCCTCAAGCTTTTGCACTAATCTTTTGCGTGGAACTGTCAAACGTCGTCTTACAGTCCAAGAAAACGCAATCTACCCACTCTCTCTCATGTCTTACTTCTGTCACCCTG
>NC_091298.1:55750979-55753479 GCF_038502225.1 Cherax quadricarinatus
ATGGTACAGCCTGTATCCATACTGTGCATATGGATCCACATGAGGCCTACGAACTAGGCCTCAAAGGGGTTAACAGAAATATATCTGGATTTGCATCGGCAATTTGTTTCATTCCTTCCAAAGAAATTTATAGTATTTGCTCACTCTGACTAGTATCTTTTTTTTATTAATATGATACTTTGACTTAAGATAGTTTATTATGCGTCTCATTAACTTAACACAGTTTATGTGTTTCATGTGACGCAACACAGTTTATCATGTGTCTCATTGACGTAACACAGTTTATTATGTGTCTCTTATGGACTCTTTGTGTCGCTGGATGGACTCTTTGTGTCGCTGGATGGACTCTGTGTCGCTGGATGGACTCTTTGTGTCGCTGGATGGACTCTGTGTCGCTGGATGGACTCTTTGTGTCGCTGGATGGACTCTGTGTCGCTGGATGGACTCTTTGTGTCACTGGATGGACTCTTTGTGTCGCTGGATGGACTCTTTGTGTCGCTGGATGGACTCTTTGTGTCACTGGATGGACTCTTTGTGTCGCTGGATGGACTCTTTGTGTCACTGGATGGACTCTGTGTCACTGGATGGACTCTTTGTGTCACTGGATGAACTCTGTGTCACTGGATGGACTCTGTGTCACTGGGTGGACTCTTTGTGTCACTGGATGGACTCTGTGTCACTGGATGGACTCTGTGTCGCTGGATGGACTCTTTGTGTCGCTGGATGGACTCTTTGTGTCACTGGATGGACTCTTTGTGTCACTGGATGGACTCTTTGTGTCGCTGGATGGACTCTTTGTGTCACTGGATGGACTCTTTGTGTCGCTGGATGGACTCTTTGTGTCACTGGATGGACTCTTTGTGTCGCTGGATGGACTCTTTGTCACTGGATGGACTCTTTGTGTCACTGGATGGACTCTTTGTGTCACTGGATGGACTCTTTGTGTCACTGGATGGACCCTTTGTGTCACTGGATGGCTCTTTGTGTCACTAGATGGACTCTTTGTGTCACTGGATGGACTCTTTGTGTCGCTGGATGGATTCTTTGTGTCACTGGATGGCTCTTTGTGTCACTGGATGGACTCTTTGTGTCGCTGGATGGACTCTTTGTTTCACTGAATGGACTCTTTGTGTCACTGGATGGACTCTTTGTGTCACTGGATGGACTCTTTGTGTCACTGGATGGACTCTTTGTGTCACTGGATGGACTCTTTGTGTCGCTGGATGGACTCTTTGTGTCGCTGGATGGACTCTTTGTGTCACTGGATGGACTCTTTGTGTCACTGGATGGACTCTTTGTGTCACTGGATGGACTCTGTGTCGCTGGATGGACTCTTTGTGTCGCTGGATGGACTCTTTGTGTCACTGGATGGACTCTTTGTGTCACTGGATGGACTCTTTGTGTCGCTGGATGGACTCTTTGTGTCACTGGATGGACTCTTTGTGTCGCTGGATGGACTCTTTGTGTCACTGGATGGACTCTTTGTGTCGCTGGATGGACTCTTTGTGTCACTGGATGGACTCTGTGTCACTGGATGGACTCTTTGTGTCACTGGATGGACCCTTTGTGTCACTGAATGGACTCTTTGTGTCACTGGATGGACTCTTTGTGTCGCTGGATGGACTCTGTGTCACTGGATGGCTCTTTGTGTCACTGGATGGACTCTTTGTGTCGCTGGATGGACTCTTTGTGTCGCTGGATGGACTCTTTGTTTCACTGGATGGACTCTTTGTCACTGGATGGACTCTTTGTGTCACTGGATGGACTCTTTGTGTTGCTGGATGGACTCTTTGTGTCGCTGGATGGACTCTTTGTTTCACTGGATGGACTCTTTGTGTCACTGGATGGACTCTTTGTGTCACTGGATGGACTCTTTGTGTCGCTGGATGGACTCTTTGTGTCACTGGATGGACTCTTTGTGTCACTGGATGGGCTCTTTGTGTCACTGGATGGACTCTTTGTGTCACTGGATGGACTCTTTGTGTCGCTGGATGGACTCTTTGTGTCGCTGGATGGACTCTTTGTGTCGCTGGATGGACTCTTTGTGTCGCTGGATGGAGTCTGTTTCACTGGATGGACTCTTTGTGTCACTGGATGGACTCTTTGTGTCACTGGATGGACTCTTTGTGTCACTGGATAGACTATGTATCGCTGGATGGACTCTGTGTCACTGGATGGACTCTACGTCACTGGATGGACTCTTCTACACAGTATTCTTCATTGCTTCAGCAGTTACAGGTCAGGAGACCGCTGCAACAAGTACGATACCCTTGTAGCTTCCTTTACATGTTTCTTACATCGTCATGATCAAAGCACTTTTTAGTTCTAGCAAATAACATTACTCGTAATACAGAAAGGAATACATTATAGTGAATAGAGTACTGTAAGTAGATAGCAACGATATAAATCTTTCTGCTGCCTATCTTTCCCAAGGAAAATAGACTTCATGTAGATCTTTAACAAGTCATGACATGACAAAGCTCTACAGACCTGGTCATAG
>NC_091298.1:55758479-55785979 GCF_038502225.1 Cherax quadricarinatus
AAATCCCTCCTCAGAATTCTCAAAATGATATTCACACCACACACTGTTACAATACACTACAAAAAATATAAAAAACACTAAAAATTACCAAAAATACTTACAAGAATAATACAAAAAAGACTGCAAAACACTACAGAGCCGCTACAAGAAGACTGCAAAAATACTACTGAACCACTATAACAAAAAACTTCAATAAAATCTACGAAAACACTAGAAAAACTATAAAAACATAACATAAACTAAAAAACACTTCAAAAACTACAAAAAAAAAAATTACAAAACATTACGAAAACACTACAAAAAATAACAAAACATTTCAAAACCACTACAAAATACTACAAAAATACCTACAAACTACAAAAACATTATGAAAAAGCACTACATAAACTCTACAAAAACACACTAAAAAATACTAGAGCAACAAGAAAAATACTACAAAGAACACTATAACTCTGCAAAATACAACAAAATATTGCAAAAAGCAATAAAACTACAAAACACAACAGAAACTACAAAACACTAAAAACACTAGAAAAACACTACATAAATTCTACTAGAACACTGCAAAAATACTGAAAACACTACACTACAGAAACACCAAAAACTAAAAAAAATACAGAACGCTACAAAAAGCACTACAATAAACACTCCAAAGACACTATAAAAACAATTAAAAACACTACAAAAGTTACAAAAATACCACACTATTACTACCACTCTCAACACTATTACTACCACTATCAACACTATTACTACCACTCTCAACACTATTACTACCACTCTCAACACTATTACTACCACTATCAACACTATTACTACCACTATCAACACTATTACTACCACTATCAACACTATTACTACCACTATCAACACTATTACTACCACTATCAACACTATTACTACCACTATCAACACTATTACTACCACTATCAACACTATTACTACCACTATCAACACTATTACTACCACTATCAACACTATTACTACCACTATCAACACTATTACTACCACTATCAACACTATTACTACCACTCTCAACACTATTACTACCACTATCAACACTATTACTACCACTATCAACACTATTACTACCACTATCAACACTATTACTACCACTATCAACACTATTACTACCACTCTCAACACTATTACTACCACTATCAACACTATTACTACCACTATCAACACTATTACTACCACTATCAACACTATTACTACCACTATCAACACTATTACTACCACTATCAACACTATTACTACCACTCTCAACACTATTACTACCACTCTCAACACTATTACTAGCACTCTCAACACTATTACTACCACTCAACACTACTACTGCCACTCTCAACACTATTACTACCACTCAACACTATTACTACCACTCTCAACACTATTACTACCACTCTCAACACTATTACTACCACTCAACACTATTACTGCCACTCTCAACACTATTACTACCACTATCAACACTATTACTACCACTCTCAACATTATTACTACCACTCTCAACACTATTACTACAACTCTCAACACTATTACTACAACTCTCAACACTATTACTACAACTTTCAACACTATTACTACTCTCAACACTATTACTCTCAACACTATTTGCCACTACCACTCTCAACACTATTACTACCACTCTCAACACTATTACACGTTGTGATGAATGGTTTGAAAAACGACAACTGAAGATTGAACACTATTATCTTTATTCAACGTTTCTCACACAGTGGCTTATCAGTATACAAAGAGGAAGGCGTTCGGAGAGGAGGACTATGAGGTAATCATCACTCTCAGTCCATCAATCTATTAGCATACCACTCTATACACTACTATCCACTAGTCGAAGTACTAGCGTTGAAGAATTCACTGCAGTGTCTGACAGTTGTGATGAATGGTTTGAAAAACCGACTACAACTTTTACTACAACTTTCAACACTTACTACTCTATTAGTACCACTCTAACACTACTATTACTACCACTCTTAACTCTTACTACTAGTCTCGACACTATTACACTATTACTGGCACTGTCACTATCACCACTATCATTGTTACCACTATAATTATCATCACTATCAATATCATTGTCACCACTATCACAATTATTGTCACTTCTATAATTTGTTCCAATGTCACTATTATTGTCAACTTTACTATTACTACTAAAATCAGTACTAAATTAAGCTAAAATATTAATGTTTTGCGATTCTTACCAAGTGACGAAGATAAAAAATAGTTTCAAGATCTGACCAAGAGTGTTGGGAAGAAAAGTAGTGTTTTTTTTACTCGTGGTTTATATAACCCAACGTCGGTGATAAATTCGTAAACATTGTATCAGGAAGTGATGGATCGAGATAGACCAGCAAGAGTGAGTTTTGACTCCCTCTGGGATAACAAGCTGAGGATTCTCGGCTCTGGAAGTTATGGGGATGTCGCTCTAGTAAGCTGGAATGGGACGCCAGCTGCTCTTAAAAGAGCTAAATCTTCTCTCGATTATGAGGCTTTAGAAGATGAAAAAAAAATCCTTTCAGCACTGAAAGGGAAAGGAGGTGCTCCAAGGCTATTAAGATCATTTACGGATCCTCCAGCAATAGTTATGGAGTTTAAGGGTGATAAAAGTCTCAGTGATGTGCAGAACAACCGCTCAGACGCCCTCGACATAATTTATAAAATAGGATGTAGACTACAGGAGATTCACGAAGCACATTTCGTTCATAATGACTTAAAGGAAAACAATATTATGATAGAAGGACTTAACAGTGACCCCAAAATTAGTATTATCGACTACGGTTTAGCCTGTAGGCCTGGGATAAAAATAGATATGACCGGGGAACCATCTGAGTATCCCTGGTACGCCCCCGAGGTCTTTAAGGACTTACCCAGTACTTATGCTACTGATGTATTTTCTTTTGGGGTGTTAATCGAAAATTTATTAAATTCCCAGAATAAACTGCTAAGCCTAGTCAATAACAACCCAAAATTATCAAAAGTGATTCGTGCCTCGGTACATCCCAACCCCAAAAAACGGCCAAGACTCCCAGATCTTCTAAGCCACGTGGAGGCGTTGTTGAAACCCGCCGTGGAGCTTGCCACATCTGTACGTCCTTCAAAGCGCAAGCTTATTATGAGTCCTGAACACCCCTGCAATAACACTCGGCAAAATAAAAGGCCAAGATACAACTTTCGACGAAAATGAGAAGGTTGGGTTCTCGGTAGGTGATATCATCGTATTTTCAGTACAGCGATGCCATCATAAGACGTGTGCGACATAAGTGATGCCGGTGTCACCGTGGTAGTCAACTCATTTGTGTTCCTGAATTCGTGCGGAAAGTTAGAATCCTTCTCATTTCTGCCACATATTTTTTTTTTTTTTTGTTCTTAAGTCTAAAGATGATACACATGGAATTTGTTTATAAAAAACGGACTCATAAGCAAACATTAGAACATATTAGAACGTTTGGGACCAGCAACCTTGGTCAAAAAATAGTCTAATATATCCTGGTGTTCGGTTACGTGTTTTTTTAAACCATTTATGTGTATCAATCACCAAGGTTTATAATTTACAACTCTATATACCACTGGTAAGGTCTCACTTGGATTATGCAGCTCAGTTCTGGTCGTCAGTACTACAAAATGGATATAAATTTATTGGAGAACATTCAGAGGAGAATGACAAAATTATTCCAATGTATAACGAATCCCCATACTACTCTGGATACTGTTACTGGCGTTTTCTCAACAATTTGATGACCTGACGCATTCACTCAACCATGAGTTCCTTTCTTCACTATATATGCTGTGCTTTATTATTATTATTATTATTATTATTATTATTATTATTATTATTATCATTATTATTACTATTATTATTATTATTATTGTTATTATTATTATTATTATTGTTATTATTATTGTTATTATTATTGTTATTATTATTATTATTGTTGTTATTAATATTATTATTATTAATATTGTTATTATTATTATTATTGTTATGATTATTATTATTATTATTATTATTATTATTATTATTATTATTATTATTATTGTTATTATTATTATTATTATTATTATTATTATTATTATTATTATTATTATTACTATTATTATTATTGTTATTATTATTATTATTGTTACTGTTATTATTATTATTATGATTATTATTATTATTAAGATTATTATTTTTATTATTATTATTGTTATTATTATTATTATTATTATTATTATTATTATTATTATTATAGATTCTTGGAGCTATAATTATTTATCAATAACACATCATGGAAAATACATTTTTATATTTTATAACTAACTAATACAATGTAATATGTTAAGTATACGACATAAAGTGTAAAATAAAAAGGAAATTATTTAATCATGCTCTTTGTTACAGTTATGGTATTGTTGTTGTTGTATTTTAATGTTAATTATGTTTTTATTATTGTGGTTTTTTTTTATATTTTTTATTTCTTTTGTTTGCTGTCGTTAATTTTGTAAAGTTTCAAATTTTTGTTATTTCTCGCTGCTAAAGTTCTCAGTTTTGTTTGTTAATATTTTGCCTCTTAATAGTGTTGAGAGTGGTAGTAATAGTGTTGATAGTGGTAGTAATAGTGTTGATAGTGGTAGTAATAGTGTTGATAGTGGTAGTAAGTGTTGAGAGTGGTAGTAATAGTGTTGATAGTGGTAGTAATAGTGTTGATAGTGGTAGTAATAGTGTTGATAGTGGTAGTAAGTGTTGAGAGTGGTAGTAATAGTGTTGATAGAGGTAGTAATAGTGTTGATAGTGGTAGTAATAGTGTTGATAGTGGTAGTAATAGTGTTGATAGTGGTAGTAAGTGTTGAGAGTGGTAGTAATAGTGTTGATAGTGGTAGTAATAGTGTTGATAGTGGTAGTAATAGTGTTGATAGTGGTAGTAATAGTGTTGAGAGTGGTAGTAATAGTGTTGAGAGTGGTAGTAATAGTGTTGAGAGTGGTAGTAATAGTGTTGATAGTGGTAGTAATAGTGTTGATAGTGGTAGTAATAGTGTTGATTTTGGTAGTAATAGTGTTGAGAGTGGTAGTAATAGTGTTGATAGTGGTAGTAATAGTGTTGATTTTGGTAGTAATAGTGTTGATAGTGGTAGTATTAGTGTTGATAGTGGTAGTAATAGTGTTGATAGTGGTAGTAATAATGTTGATAGAGGTAGTAATAGTGTTGATAGAGGTAGTAATAGTGTTGATAGAGGTAGTAATAGTGTTGATAGAGGTAGTAATAGTGTTGATCGAGGTAGTAATAGTGTTGATAGAGGTAGTAATAGTGTTGATAGAGGTAGTAATAGTGTTGATAGAGGTAGTAATAGCGCTGAGAGTGGTAGTAATAATGTTGAGAGTGGTAGTAATAGTTTTAGTAACAGTACTAGTTAACATTATAGTAATAGTAGTGTTAAGAGTAATAGTAGCTTTAACACTACTATTATTACTACTAAAAACAAGTATGGTAGTACAGAATGGCAGATACTATCAATAAGTATGATAGTACAGAATGGCAGATACTATCAACAAGTATGGTAGTACAGAATGGCAGATACTATTAACAAGTATGGTAGTACAGAATGGCAGATACTATCAACAAGTATGGTAGTACAAAATGGCAGATACTATCAACAAGTATGGTAGTACAAAATGGCAGATACTATCAACAAGTATGGTAGTACAAAATGGCAGATACTATCAACAAGTATGGTAGTGCTGGATGAAAAAATTCACAGCAAATAAAGAAGTCTCACAGGAAATAAAAATGCCACAGCAAATATATAAAAACATATACAGGAAATTCTGCTGTTCCTACTGTATTACTGTTCCTGCTGTTATGATTTTCCTACTATACAGCTGCTACTGCTCCTATTGTACTGCTGCTGCTGTACTGCTGCTGCTGTACTGCTATTGCTTTACTGCTCCTGCTGCTCTTTTGCTGCCATATTGCTGTTGTAATGTTGTTGTTGCTGCTTCTGATGTGCTGCTGCGGTTGTGCTCTTTCTATTTTGCTGCTTCTGCTGTTCTGTTGATGTATTGCTGCTGCTGCTGTGCTGCTTCTGTTAGGTTGTTCTTACTGCTGCTGCTGTTATTATTGATTTCGTGCTGCTCTTGTGTCTGCTGCTGTCGTGCTTTAGTTTTGTACTGCTTCTACTGCAGTTCTTGTTGTGCTGCTGCACTTGTGCTGCTGCTAGTGTTGCAGTATACCATCACCTCGGAGCCTTAGGATAGAAGATCTATTGACCTATTGACGAATTTCTCTCTCTGAGAAAGGTAATTCACTCCTGCGAATGACAGTTGACAATCAAACCATACCACGGGTGGGGATAGAACCCGCAGTCAGAGAGTCTCAAAACTCCAGACCGTCGCGTTAGCCACTGGTATGGTTTGTTTGCAATCGTGTCATTACGATTTCGTGAGACAGTTGACAATCTAACGACATCCTCAGAGTTGGTACCGATTTCAGAACAAACAGTTCATAGAGTACCAGAAGTGTTCCGTGATATAACTTTAATTTTTAAAGGGATGAACCGGTAAGCTATCATATGACTAAGCACGCGTCAGGAAACACCTGTCCTGTTTTTTTACAAACCATACCTAACCTAACCTGTTCGGTGAACGTATTCTGTGACTCATCTGAGTTTTCAACTTCCAGCTGTGACCCTTTGTTGCTTTGTCCCATCTCTGAAACATTCTGTCGCTATCCACCTTGTCAGTTAATCTCAGTATTTTATGTCATTATCATGTCCCCCCTATTTCTCCTGTCCTCTAGTGTCATCTCACATCATGATTGTTCTCGTGTTCTCTTGTCTCTTCTTGGTACACAATTCATCACTGATATCAGGAATGTTCTCTGCGCCAGGTTTGGCATTCACTAAGCTCCAGATAGAGTAGGTTATCTCGCCATTAACTGCCTTATCGAGCACATAAAGCGTAAGATACTTGACGTCTTATATGTCACAGTCAGCAGTGTATGCACCACGTGGAATGAGGCAATTCCGAAAGTTTAGTGCACTCTAAACTCTTCTTGCAATGAGTCCACGGCCTCACGACGGCGTAGATGACCTCGGTGAAGTTAAGGTGCTTGTACCTAATTATTGTTCCAGCGTGTTCCTCAGAACACGGTGGCTCGTAATACGTCTGCCAAGGTAGGTAAAATCAAGGATGGATGTAAGGTTATGGTAAAAAAAACACAGCCAGGACCCAGGTATGCACAAATTGCAAGTCCACAGGGAAAACCAAGGACGCGCACGCTGGCTACAAGATCATGGACAACACTCAGGCCGGGGCCACACTCAGGAAGCAGTGTCCAGACAGCATGACCTGCCAGACGCTCTTGTTACTGACGACTCGACTCCTTCCTCCTCCGCTTACCCTTTCACTCCTCCTTGCACCTCTGACGTCACTGACTCTCATCTTCCTATCCAGCATTCCTACGACCTCCGTCTCGGAGCACCCATACACTTCTGCCACATACCCTACGTAGCCCCTAGTGTTCATAGCTCACATGGAGTACACTTTTTAAGTTGAACTAGGTGTCATCTTCCACCAGCTGGTCAACTAGTCATTGACAATGATAATTATAATGATAAACTTTATCTTAATGATATAAGATTAGTGGACATTACAGGTATATTTTACAGAAAGTCCCTGGTTATGCAGAGCGTCCCAGACAACCATAAAATTAATTTATTACTATTGAATAATAAGTTAGTTTACATGAATATTACACAGTGCAATCCTTGACATTAGCAATTTAGATTATGATTCGTGATATTTTGGGATTTTTTATAACAATTTCTTACGTTTGTAATGGTTATCACATACGTTGAAATATATTGGTAGTGAAAACGGCAACATGAATACTAATATATGGATAAACAAGGTTGATATTAATTAATTGGGCTTTAACAAAATTAGTTTATGTAGAATTTAGGTCAGATGATGGATGTTCTTTTTAACTATATATCTGAAGCAGGTAGCAGATAGGGAAAGTTTTGCATCTTCTGGAAAGGAGTTCCAAATGTTAAGGCTCTTAGATAGGTTCAGTTGTGTGAGGTGATCTGTATCGTGTGAGGTGATCTGTATCGTGTGAAGTGATCTGTATCGTGTGAAGTGATCTGTATCGTGTGAGGTGATCTGTATCGTGTGAGGTGATCTGTATCGTGTGAGGTGATCTGTATCGTGTGAAGTGATCTATATCGTATGAGGACGTACTTTGTGAGCTCTCTGTGAACTAGATCAATGATGCCCTCTATCAAGCAACTCTACCAGTAGGTTAAGGAGGAGCTGGAGGAGGCCAGGCTAGAGATACAGCAACTGGTTGAGGAAAACAAGAGGATTCGTAGTAATCCCCGTGTTGTGAATCTTCAGGTCAAGAAAGGAAGCTGGACAGTGACTGGACAGAAAGGAACGAAGCTGAAGATCAAAAGGAAGGATGTAGAGGTAGATATGATGAAGATCCGGGAGACTGCTGTGGAAACTTCCAACTCTCTCTCTCTCTCTCTCTCTCTCTCTCTCTCCCATAGTGGAACACCAAATAAGATCAACGTACATGCAAGGCTAGCAGGGTTGTCTCTGGCGAACCACTGAGTCAGCGGACGATATTATACGGGACAAGACCACCACTGGCGGTGATCAGACGCACCAATGCTGGTACTCACGCCCACCAGTGGCGGTGCTCACATGCACCAGTGGTGGTGCTCACACGAATCAGTGGCGGTGCTCACATGCACCAGTGGTGGTGCTCACATGAATCAGTGGTGGTGCTCACATGCCCCAGTGGCGGTGCTCACATAAGAACATAAGAAAGAAGGAACACTGCAACAAGCCCACTGACCCATGCGGAGCAGGTCCATGTCCCCCCCGGATTAGCCCAATGACCCTCCCAGTCTGGTCACCTCCACTCAAGGAAGGAGCACGGCACCAGACCCAGCAGCACAAGCTAGTCAGGTCCAACTCACACCCATCCACACCCACTCATGTATTTATCTAACGTACATGCACCAGTGGTGGTGTTCACACGCACCAGTGGCAGTGCTCACACGCACTAGTGGTGACGCTCACACACCCACCAGTGCTGGAGGGTCAGAGGGGGAGGGAGGGAGGGTGAGCAAACATACTGGAAGACAGAGGTGCAGTAGTGGTTTATGGTGCGGTGGTTCGAGCCCGCACGTTTGCGCACTAGTAAACACATCTAGCGATGACATGATAGGGCAAGGATATATTTTTGGGTGAAGAAACAGTGGTAACATATATCGAAGAGGTAGGGGAAGAGACGGATAGAGAATATATACTTTATATACCTGCTGAAGAGGTGCTCAGGGCAAAGCCCAAATTAATGGCTGATAGGGTTTAAAGCCTATCGACTACACTAGGGTCATTAAGTCTGCACGTAAAGTTTTCACTGACAAACAAGAATACTTTAATCCCTTAAATAGGATTATAACAAACTCTCAGCGTATATATATAATGAGAATAATATACCTCTCGGTGTATGTATATACATTGCGTGGCAGACCAAATAAACACTATTTATCTTGTATTGCCTCCATGTGGGTTAGTTTGGGTCGTAACTTAGTAAGTTTGCGAGGGTGTGTAATGGAGCCAAGTTTCCCTTGCTCTCAATAACCTCTCCTCCCATCCTGTCATGTATCAAGAGATTTTTTTGGTGAAAAGTCTAAATTTAATTGCCTCCTTGCCTCCCACTCACATGTTCCTTCTTCCTGGCCCTCTCTCTTCTCTCCTCGTTTTATCCCTTCCCTCTGTATCTCCCCTATCTCCTTATCCAACCTTGTTTTTTAACTTCTCTTCCCCTACCTTACTGTGAAGTGTGATATATATATATATATATATATATATATATATATATATATATATATATATATATATATATATATATATATATATATATGTCGTGCCGAATATGTAAAACTGGTCAATTAGCAAGAACTCATTTAAAATTAAGTCCTTTCTAAAATTTTCTCTTATACGTTTAAAGATATATTTTTTTCATTAATGTTGATGTAAAAATTTATAATTTTGCACCAAAAGGAACTTAGAAAACTTACCTAACCTTATAATAACAAGAACAATTTATTTTAGCCTAACCCAACTAAATATATTTTAGATTTGTTTACAATAATTTAATACTAAACAGACACAGTGAAATATATTTTTTTCGTTAGGTTCAGAATGATTTTGGCGAAATTATTGCATACATAAATTTTCACTTGTCCTATATGGCAAGATGAGCGTTGCTATTTAAGCCAAGATGGCAAGTTCTGCCTATTCGGCACGACATATATATATATATATATATAAATATGTATATATATATATATATATATATATATATATATATATATATATATATATATATATATATATATATATATATATATATATATATATATATATATATATATATATATATATATATATATATATATATATATATATATATATATATATATATATATATATATATATATATATATATATATATATATATATATATATGCAGAAAGGTGGCTCTATATTTCGATATGGTAATGGTAATAAGGTCCTCATCAGCTTAGAAGGTAGAGGGAAAAATTCTGGTTTATATAGGCGCAAACAAGGGTGATGTCTCCTAAGGAGTCACCACTAGTACCCCTGGTCACCACTAGTACCCCTGGTCAGCACTAGTACCCCTGGTCACCACTAGTACCCCTGGTCAGCACTAGTACCCCTGGTCAGCACTAGTACCCCTGGTCACCTGCGCATGGCGTCTCAAACACCATCATCGGTACTTAAAAGTTTAAAGAACCATTACAATGGGGAATAACTTCTTTACATAAAAACATTGATGTTGTGTTTATAACAGACATAATACAAATAAAATAAACTACATTACTCTAACAGTATTAAAGAACTAACCTAACTAACAAATTATCCTAAAATATGAAACTCACGAGTAAAATATTGAAATTAATGACAGAAAGCTTGCATCGAGTTGTACTGAAGCCTGATTCACTCTCCCTGTGTAAAGCTGTTCAGAGATAATGAGCTGACTGGCGTCTCTGTTGATGAAGTCAGAGCTCTGAGTTCATCACAGATAAGAGGGTGATCAGCCAAACGGGAAACATCTCGGATTGCGGAGGGAGAGGTTTTATGTTAAGTACTTTCCCTGTGTTTTTATGAGTCGCTAAACTCCGGGTTTATGTTAGGTACTTTCCTTATGTTTTTATGAGTCGCTAAACTCCGGGTTTATGTTAGGTACTTTCCTTATGTTTTTATGAGTCGCTAAACTCAGGGTTTATGTTAGGTACTTTCCCTATGTTTTTATGAGTCGCTAAACTCCGGGTTTATGTTAGGTACTTTCCTTATGTTTATATGAGTCGCTAAACTCTGGGTTTATGTTAAGTGCTTTCCCTATGTTATATGAGTCGCTAAACTCCGTGTGGGTCATTCAGCCCAACCAGTGATGGAGGCTTGATCCTCCGTCCGCTGATAACCAAAAATAAAATTCTACTCTCGCGGATACTACGTAGAAATTTACGAATGCATTTTGAGATGCTGTGTTCAGTGAGGTACTCCCCACGTATCGAATATTACAACTTGAACACGCAGAGTCAACACCAGACCTGAGATCACCTGGGCGGAATATCTATACTCTTGAAAAATGATCACCCATCTTGTCTTTATTACAGAATTCAAATTGAAAATTAGTGGTTTAAGGACTGCCCCCTTGATAATAGTAATAATAATAACAACAATACTACTGCTAGTGCTGCAACTGCTGCTACTATTAATACTACTACTACTACTACTACTACTACGCAATAATAATATTATTATTAACAGAAGTATAATAATAATAATAATGGGAAAAATGGACTGTAATATTTTACGCAGATCCTTCGGAATGTGGAATTTAAATTTCTTGGGTAAGAGAGCTTAATTAATGTGTCTCATATCTTTGCAGACTTTTTAGGCTACTGCAGATGATAAAAAAGATGATTCAAAAAACCTTTTCAGTTCTCTGTAAAATAAGATATGTACTTGGGGAAGGCATTCTTAAAAAAACAGTGCATTAGTATTACCTTGAAGATCAATGATTTATGTGTGGGTAGCTTCTTTTGTTGTGGGCGGGTACTATTGTTGTGGGTGGGTACTAGTGTTGTGGGTGGGTACTAGTGTTGTGGTTGGGTACTAGTGTTGTGGGTGGGTACTAGTGTTGTGGGTGGGTACTAGTGTTGTGGTTGGGTACTAGTGTTGTGGGTGGGTACTAGTGTTGTGGGTGGGTGCTAGTGTTGTGGGTGAGTACTAGTGTTGTGGATGGGTACTAGTGTTGTGGGTGAGTACTAGTGTTGTGGATGGGTACTAGTGTTGTGGGTGGGTACTAGTGTTGTGGGTGGGTACTAGTGTTGTGGGTGGGTTCTAGTGTTGTGGGTGGGTACTAGTGTTGTGGGTGGGTACTAGTGTTGTGGGTGGGTACTAGTGTTGTGGGTGGGTACTAGTGTTGGGGGTGGGTACTAGTGTTGTGGTTGGGTACTAGTGTTGTGGGTGGGTACTAGTGTTGTGGGCGGGTACTATTGTTGTGGGTGGGTACTATTGTTGTGGGTGGGTACTAGTGTTGTGGATGGGTACTATTGTTGTGGGTGGATACTAGTGTTGTGGATGGGTACTATTGTTGTGGGTGGATACTAGTGTTGTGGATGGGTACTAGTGTTGTGGGTGGGTACTAGTGTTGTGGGTGGGTACTAGTGTTGTGGGTGGGTACTAGTGTTGTGGATGGGTACTAGTGTTGTGGGTGGGTACTAGTGTTGTGGGTGAGTACTAGTGTTGTGGGTGGGTACTAGTGTTGTGGGTGGGTACTAGTGTTGTGGGTGGGTACTAGTGTTGTGGGTGGGTACTAGTGTTGTGGGTGGGTACTAGTGTTGTGGGTGCGCACTAGTGTTGTGGTTGGGTACTAGTGTTGTGGGTGGGTACTAGTGTTGTGGGTGGGTACTAGTGTTGTGGGTGGGTACTAGTGTTGTGGGTGGGTACTAGTGTTGTGGGTGTACTAGTGTGGGTGGGTACTAGTGTTGTGGGTGGGTACTAGTGTTGTGGGTGGGTACTATTGTTGTGGATGGGTACTAGTGTTGTGGGTGGGTACTAGTGTTGTGGGCGGGTACTAGTGTTGTGGGTGGGTACTAGTGTTGTGGATGGGTACTAGTGTTGTGGGTGGGTACTTGTGTTGTGGGTGGGTACTATTGTTGTGGATGAGTACTAGTGTTGTGGGTGGGTACTAGTGTTGTGGGCGGGTACTAGTGTTGTGGGTGGGTACTAGTGTTGTGGATGGGTACTAGTGTTGTGGGTGGGTACTAGTGTTGTGGGTGGGTACTAGTGTTGTGGGTGAGTACTAGTGTTGTGGGTGGGTACTAGTGTTGTGGGTGGGTACTAGTGTTGTGGGTGGGTACTAGTGTTGTGGGTGGGTACTAGTGTTGTGGGTGGGTACTATTGTTGTGGGTGGATACTAGTGTTGTGGATGGGTACTAGTGTTGTGGGTGGGTACTAGTGTTGTGGGTGGGTGCTAGTGTTATGGGTGGGTGCTAGTGTTATGGGTGGGTACTATTGTTGTTGGTTGCCCATAATGCTGTGATTATCCCCAAATCAAGAATAGGAAGGCACAATACCGTGCCTGGAACAATACACAAATGACCCTACTTGGGAAACTGAAACTTATGACGACGTTTCGGTCCGACTTGGACCATTAGTTAATAGTCCAAGTCGGACCGAAACGTCATCATAAATTTATTTCTCCCATGTGCGTGTTATTCAAGTATAGCCCCTAACATTGCTCAGCCTACGTTTTGGAGATCAAACCTTTTCGATGTTTCTGCCAGGCCTCGTCCACTACTCGCGACTTGGTAATGTCCCGGGACGGATTGGAATGTATTCAAAAGTGTCATCTCCGAGTCATGGTTTACGTGTCAGTCCCTACTGCTTGATTTCATTGTTATTCTCCATGAACGTTACTGTATACGGCAACACCGTACAGGCTTTGTGGACACACCAGCATTACTCTGCTCCTGTAGCTACAAATAGTAATAAAGTTGGTAGAATTACCGACAATATGTAAAGTAAAAGGACACAAGTGCAACTAATGTGACATTTTTTTTTGTGGCAACGTTTCGCTCTCCAAGAGCTTTATCAAGCCATTATGGTAATGGCTTGATAAAGCTCTTGGAGAGCGAAACGTTGCCACAATAAAATGTCACATTAGTTGCACTTGTGTCTTTTTACTTTAGCTACAAATAGGTTATTATGAAGGCGAAATGGTATAGGGTATAGCCCTGTCTCGGTCCACACACTGTACATTTCATGTCAATGTCATGTCTACACTAACTGCATTGGGATAAAAGGTATAAAGTACCTACCCAATATTCTCGCCTGTCCCGTGCAGGTCCGTCTCAAATCCAGTCTACCTATCATTCTCCACCTGACTCTTCTCCATATATATGCTCATGTGCTCTTTACCCAGGTAGATCTGTTTGTGACTTGATAAAGCCCCATCTGTGGGCGAAACGTAGTCAATAAAAGATCTCATTTTACTGCACATATGTTTACTTTTTCCACAAACTGTATTGCCAGAGATATGTCGTTTCTCGATTTAAATTAAAAGATATTTTTCACAGTATGGAAGTCAGAAATTGTGTTTAAAGTCTTGGGAACTCTGTTTGTTATATTGGTCTGTGTACAGCAGTACTCTAATGCTACACTGTTTTGAGGCTAGTTTCTCTGTAATACTTTAATACCCTGCTCTTCACTGTGTTCTACAGTTGGTGTTTAGTAAAGAGTGGGCACGGGATGAGGTGATATTCTCCCGTAGGTCTGTAGCTTCCTTGCTTTCCTCAGATCATTTTCATAGATGTTTTCTTAGTCTCGCTTTCCTGCTGTTGTTGTTGCTGCCGCAGCTGCTGTTTCTCCTCCTCCTCCTCCTCCTTCTTCTCCTCCTCCTTCTTCTCCTCCTCCTCCTCCTCCTCCTACTCCTGATCCTCCTCCGTCCGTGACTCACTGTCGCAAGGGAAGGGGAATGATTTGCAATCATCTCTCTTAACTAAAGCTGGCCTGCCGGAATGCTCCTGACAAGCTATACTGCTGTTGTATCTGAGTTACTCTTCCTCCTCTTACATCGTGCTACAGACGCCACTCACTCTCGCCTCCAGGGGCACACACGCATATTTCACCACCCATCACTGAAAACCAACACAGATAGCTTTTACCCATAAATTCCCCTGCACAAATTGATTACTGAATTCTTACTTCGCGAACAGGAATCCATTCATTGTTTCTCATTCTCGGTCCCCCACGCTCCTTGAAATGATACCTTAATACCTGCGAGGGGCTCTTGATCCGACGGATGAGACCTCTCCTCGCCTTCCTTGAACTGAGTCTGACTGCAACCATTCCCCAGATGTTGTATGACCCATGAATGTGATAATAATTGGTAGCTAGTAAAGAAATCTGCTCTGTGTCTACCAGTAAGTAGCAGTGTGGAGCCTGAACACGTGTTTAATATATGTGTGAAACGCTCCTCACAGTGTGTCAAAAATCTACTCCCATGAAACTCACCCAAAGTGATCAGGCAACTTGACCACAAGTACTGAGGGAAAGGTTGATTTTTAAATGTTTGAATTATTGCATAAGTTTTCTTAAGCAACCTTTCTTATCAGAACTTTTCTTAACTCTCTCTTCCTGTCTGTCCACGAACTTTCTTACCTCTCTATTCCTGTCTTTCCACGACCTTTCTTACCTCTCTATTCCTGTCTGTCCACGACTTTTCTTACCTCTCTGCTCTTGGCTGTCCACGACCTTTCTTACCTCTCTATTCCTATCTGTCCACGACCTTTCTTACCTATCTATTTCTGTCTGTCCACGACCTTTCTTACCTCTCTATTTCTCTCTCCTCACAACCTATTTTTTCATTGTTTTATCCTTCCCACAGTCCTACCTTTTCCTATTCCTGTCAGACCTCTTAAAGCCTAACAAGAAGAATACAGAATACGTATCTCGGGTGGTGTATTTCCCAGTGTATTTGCTGGAGAATGTATCCTCTGGCTCGCATACACAACCCATCCAGTTATTATTATTGTTATTATATTTATAGGGAGAGCGCTAAATCCGTAGGAGGGAATGAGAGGTAATCAGTTAGGTTCGAGCGAATGAAGGGATGGTCCAATGTCTTGGATCACGAGCCACTTCTTGGTGTCGAGGAGCTTAGTTGGAGAAGAATGTTTCTAATATTGTTCTTCTGATCTCTCTCTCTCTCTCTCTCTCTCTCTCTCTCTCTCTCTCTCTCTCTCTCTCTGTCTCTCTCTCTCTCTCTCTGTCTCTCTCTTTACACAGGGTTTGACAAGGTTAAGGATCCCTAGCTTTATTGACAGCTATATTACAGGTTAAGGATTCCTAACTTTATTGGCAAGCTAAGAGCTGTTACCTACATCAGCTCATTTGAAAGCATTTTTATTGTTATGAGACATACAAGTAGGGAACAGGATGAAGTTGGAGCCATCTGTGGGCCAGAATTTTCATATGATCAGCTGACTTTATCTCGTTGACATCATTATGCTGTACGAATGTGTTCCATACTCGAGTCATCCTGGGTATGTATGATCTCAGATGGAGTGATGTTCTGGAGAAGGGTACAGCCAGAGTGAAGTTGCTGCTTTCTGCCCGTCTTGTGGCATAAAAGCTTGTTTCACGCTGTCCTCGAAGTGGATCCAAGTGTGGTACTTTGACAATATTGGCCTTGTACATAACAGTAATGCCACCCACATCCCTCCTATGTTGAAGGCTCTACTGAAATGACAGATCTATCTCTGTTTTTTCTCTTTCTTTGCCTGCTTCTTTATTATCCCTCTCCTCCTCTCACTGCCTCCTTCAAACATTTCCTCTCCACTACATTTACTCGTTCAGTCTGTCTCTCCTTCACTATGTAAATTTACTTCCCGGTAAACAGCTATTTTGTGTTTGTATTCTGACTTTGTGGATGTTTTTTGCTTTGTGTTTTGTTATGTCTTTGTGGGTAGGACTTGGTTTTGGTGTTTTTCTTGATGTGTTCTGTTGTATGGCCCAGTGTTTGTGTTTATGTTTGTGTGTGTGTGTGTGTGTTTGTGTGTGTTGTTTTTATATATTTTATGTAATACTGAAGCCGTGACAAGGCAGAGCTTGTATATTTACTGCCTTTCCTCTGCTATGGTGTGTTATGTTACACAGAAACATAACAAGGTAAGAATATTGGAGCACAGCAGAAGGCCTGCTGGTCCATGCTAGGTAGGTCCAACTACCCAGTGTAATACATACCAACACGGAGGTAAGAAAACACAGATTCAGTTATAAGGAACCTTTCCTGACGACGTTTCGCCTACGTATGTTTTTATCGAGTCACAAACAGGTAAACGTGACGTCTGATCAGGGTGATCGGATATAAGTTAGTGAGTAGCTGTGAGGGGGAAAATTAAGTGGAGTGCGAGTAAGGTCACATTGATTCCCAAACACGTAGTTTTCTGGCAAGAGTTTCTGATAACTGGTAGAACCCGCTGTTCTGGTTGAAGGTGCTGCTGAGTGCAGGTTCGGTGACACTTCTTACGTATGTTGTCCTTCATGGCAATTAGCCAAAATGAAGGACAACACATATTGAGTAGTTGTTAGAATATTGGTGTGTTGGTCACTCGTTGTCAAGGTTGTTGCTTCTGATCGTATATTGGTGTTCTGAAAATAGTTTCTTAAGGTCTCTTGATGTGGCCAACAACTCCTGACGTTTTAGCATATCTGTGTCCTCCTTGCTAGGTTAATTCTTCCCCAATACACACTATAAGAACAGGGATCTCTCTCTCTCTTGGAGCCATCTGTGGGCCAGCATTTTCATTTGATCAGCTGACGTTATCTCGTTGACATCATTATGCTGTACGAATGTGTTCCATACTCGAGTCATCCTGGGTATATATGATCTCAGATGGAGTGATGTTCTAGAGAAGGGTACAGCCAGAGTGAAGTTGCTGCTTTCTGCCCGTCTTGTGGTATGAAAGCTTGTTTCACGCTGTCCTCGAAGTGGATCCAAGTGTGGTACTTTGACAATATTGGCCTTGTACATAACAGTAAGGCCACCCACATCCCTCCTGTGTTGAAGGCTCTACTGAAATGACAGATCTATCCAGGATGGGTCCAGGCGAGAGATGAGACGTCTTGCTCTGTTCTCCACTCTGTCAAGCAGTCGCAGATGAGAGGGGGGGGGGCAGGCAAACCAAGAAAGTGGAGCATACTCAAGGTGTGAGCGTACTTGTGCCTCGTACAGAATCTTGCAACCCCTACTGTCAAGCAGATGCGAGATACGGCGAAGTGCTGTAAGCTTCCTGGCTGCCTTGTTTGCTAGATTTGCAACATGGTTCTTCATGGTTAGTTTGGAGTCAAATTTCACCCCAAGGACATCAACTTCTTCTCCAGGTGCCAACACCCTCCCATTCATCCTTACTACTGCACCAGCATTACCATCATGGTGCCTAGAGACGATCATCATTTGCGTTTTCTCAGGTGCAAATGTTACTTGCCATCTATTTCCCCAAGCTGATATAGCTCTTAGCTGGTGATTGATGTAGCTTAGAGCAGCTGGCATTTCTTCTCTTGGATAAGTGAATGTCAGTGTACAGTCATCTGCATATGCATGTGATTCTGGGATGAGATGAAGAATGTCGTTGAAGTATACATTCCATAACAATGGTCCCAGCACGCTTCCTTGTGGAACACTTGCCCCAACAGGATGTCTTGCTGATTCCGTGCCATTGAGAACTACACTTAGAGATCTACCATGAAGGTAATCACTGAGGAGACATAGCGTAGAGCCTGCAATTCCCAGTGCTTGAAGTTTTGCTAAGAGGCCTTGGTGCCACATCCGGTCGAAAGCACTAGCAATGTCCAGTGCTACCACACAGCTGACTTTGGATTCATCCAGTGACTGGTGCCACTTAGTGGAGAGGCACTCTCTCTCTCTCTCTCTCTCTCTCTCTCTCTCTCTCTCTCTCTCTTTTTCACACACTCACATACACACACTGGCACATGACCTTATCTGATCTAATTCACACTAAAATAATTGATCTTTGTCCACTATGAAATTTATTCAAGGGTTTTCTTCCACATTCTGTATTGCGCTAATAAAGCCTCCACTGGGCGAAAAGTCGTGTTACATACGTCTCTTTATTGCTGTTGTCTGTAACACTTTTAGTCTCCTACAATCTATATCATAATTCTTTCCCTTTGATATACCTTTGATGAGTTTCGAGAGTTTTTCTACTCCCGCAGCCCGGTCATGGGCCAGGCTTGCCTGGCGCTTGGTTGGTCAACCAGGCTGTTGTTGCTGGTGTATTAAATTTATTACTGCCCCATGGGGAAAGGAATCTTAGGACGACGTTTCGGTCCACACTGAACAAAGTCGTGGTTGTGCCTTGTTGTTGCAGCCACGGTATTGTGCCTTGTTGTTGCAGCCACGGTATTGTGACTTGTTGTTGCAGCCACGGTATTGTGACTTGTTGTTGCAGCCACGGTATTGTGCCTTGTTGTTGCAGCCACGGTATTGTGCCTTGTTGTTGCAGCCAAGGTATTGTGCCTTGTTGTTGCAGCCACGGTATTGTGACTTGTTGCAGCCACGGTATTTATGTCGGTTTAGGCTGCAACGAAACGTTTTCTATCCAAACTGTGGGTTACTTTCTGTATTGTGCAGCCACGGTACTGTGACTTGTTGTTGCAGCCACGGTATTGTGCCTTGTTGTTGCAGCCACGGTATTGTGACTTGTTGCAGCCACGGTATTGTGACTTGTTGTTGCAGCCACGGTATGTGACTTATTGTTGCAGCCACGGTATTGTGACTTGTTGTTGCAGCCACGGTATTGTGACTTCTTGTTGCAGCCACGGTATTGTGACTTGTTGCAGCCACGGTATTGTGACTTGTTCTTGCAGCCACGGTATTGTGACTTCTTGTTGCAGCCACGGTATGTGACTTGTTACAGCCACGGTATGTGACTTATTGTTACAGCCACGGTATTGTGACTTGTTGTTGCAGCCACGGTATTGTGACTTGTTGCAGCCACGGTATTGTGACTTGTTACAGCCACGGTATTGTGACTTGTTGTTGCAGCCACGGTATTGTGACTTGTTGTTGCAGTCACGGTATTGTATTGTGCAGTCACGGTATTTGACTTGGTGTTGCAGCCACGGTATTGTGACTTGTTGTTTCAGCCACGGTATTGTGACTTCTTGTTGCAGCCACGGTATTGTGACTTCTTGTTGCAGCCACGGTATTGTGACTTCTTGTTGCAGCCACGGTATTGTGACTTGTTGTTGCAGCCACGGTATTGTGACTTGTTGTTTCAGCCACGGTATTGTGACTTGTTGTTTCAGCCACGGTATTGTGACTTGTTGCAGCCACGGTATTGTGACTTGTTGTTACAGCCACGGTATTGTGACTTCTTGTTGCAGCCACGGTATTGTGACTTCTTGTTGCAGCCACGGTATTGTGACTTGTTGTTGCAGCCACGGTATTGTGACTTGTTGTTTCAGCCACGGTATTGTGACTTGTTGTTGCAGCCACGGTATTGTGACTTCTTGTTGCAGCCACGGTATTGTGACTTGTTGCAGCCACGGTATGTGACTTATTGTTACAGCCACGGTATTGTGACTTGTTGTTGCAGCCACGGTATTGTGACTTGTTGTTGCAGCCACGGTATTGTGACTTGTTGTTGCAGCCACGGTATTGTGACTTGTTGTTTCAGCCACGGTATTGTGACTTGTTGCAGCCACGGTATTGTGACTTGTTGTTACAGCCACGGTATTGTGACTTCTTGTTGCAGCCACGGTATTGTGACTTGTTGCAGCCACGGTATTGTGACTTGTTGTTGCAGCCACGGTATTGTGACTTGTTGTTGCAGCCACGGTATTGTGACTTGTTGTTGCAGCCACGGTATTGTGACTTGTTGCAGTCACGGTATTGTGACTTGTTGTTGCAGCCACGGTATTGTGACTTGTTGTTGCAGCCACGGTATTGTGACTTGTTGTTGCAGCCACGGTATTGTGACTTCTTGTTGCAGCCACGGTATTGTGACTTGTTGCAGCCACGGTATTGTGACTTGTTGTTTCAGCCACGGTATTGTGACTTGTTGCAGCCACGGTATTGTGACTTGTTGTTGCAGCCACGGTATTGTGACTTGTTGCAGCCACGGTATTGTGACTTGTTGCAGCCACGGTATTGTGACTTGTTGCTGCCACGATATTGTGACTTGTTGTTGCAGCCACGGTATTGTGACTTGTTGCAGCCACGGTATTGTGACTTGTTGTTGCAGCCACGGTATTGTGACTTGTTGCAGTCACGGTATTGTGACTCGTTGTTGCAGCCACGGTATTGTGACTTGTTGCAGCAACGGTATTGTGACTTTTTGCAGCCACTGTATTGTGACTCGTTGTTGCAGCCACGGTATTGTGACTTGTTGTAGTCACGGTATTGTGACTTGTTGCAGCCACGGTATTGTGACTTTTTGTTGCATCCACGACATTGTGACTTGTTGTTGCACACACGGTATTGTGACTTGTTGTTGCACCTACGGTATTGTGACTTGTTGTTGCACCCACGGTATTGTGACTTGTTGTTGCACACACGGTATTGTGACTTGTTGTTGCAGCCACGGTATGTGACTTGTTGCTGCACACACGGTATTGTGACGTTGTTGCACACACGGTATTGTGACTTGTTGTTGCACCCACGGTATTGTGACTTGTTGCAGCCACGGTATTGTGACTTGTTGTTGCAGCCGCGGTATTGTGACTTGTTGCACCCACGGTGTTGTGACTTGTTGCAGCCACGGTATTGTGACTTGTTGTTGCACCCACGGTATTGTGACTTGTTGTTGCAGCCACGGTATTGTGACTTGTTGTTGCACACACGGTATTGTGACTTGTTGTTGCACACACGGTATTGTGACTTGTTGTTGCAGCCACGGTATTGTGACTTGTTGTTGCAGCCACGGTATTGTGACTTGTTGTTGCACCCACGGTATTGTGACTTGTTGTTGCACCCACGGTGTTGTGACTTGTTGCAGCCACGGTTTTGTGACTTGTTGTTGCAGCCACGGTATTGTGACTTGTTGTTGCAGCCAGGGTATTGTGACTTGTTGCAGCCACGGTATTGTGATTTGTTCTTGCAGCCACGGTATTGTGACTTGTTCTTGCAGCCACGGTATTGTGACTTGTTCTTGTAGCCACGGTATTGTGGCTTGTTTTTGCAGCCACGATATTGTGATTTGTTGCGGCCACGGTATCGTCACTTTTTGTAGCAGCCACGGTATTGTGACTTACGGTTGTAGCAGCCACGGTATTGTGATTTGTTGCAGCAGCCACGGTATTGTAATTTGTTGCAGCAGCCGCGGTATTGTGACTTACTGTTGACGTACTGTTGTAGTGGACACGGTTTTGTGACTTACTGTTGTAGCATCCATGGTACTGTGAATTACTGTTGTAGTAGCAACGGTATTGTGAATTACTGTTGTAGCATCCACGGTATTGTGACTTACTGTTGTAGTAAAAACGGTATTGTGAATTACTGTTGTAGCAACCACGATATTGTGAATTACTGTTGTAGCAAGCATGGTATTATGAATTACTGTTGTAGCAACCACGGTACTGTGAGTTACTGTTGTAGTAACCACGATATTGTGAATTACTGTTGTAGCAACCACGATATGGTGAATTACTGTTGTAGCAACCACGAAATTGTGAATTACTGTTGTAGGAACCACGATATTGTTTCTGTTGTAGCAGCCACGGTACTGTGACTTACTGTTGTAGCAGCCACGGTACTGTGACTTACTGTTGTAGCAGCCACGGTATTGTGACTTATTGTTGTAGTAGCCACGGTACTGTGACTTACTGTTGTAGCAGCCACGGTATTGTGACTTATTGTTGTAGCAGCCACGGTACTGTGACTTACTGTTGTAGCAGCCACGGTATTGTGACTTTCTGTTGTAGCAGCCACAGTATTGTGACTTACTGTTGTAGTAGCCACGGTACTGTGACTTACTGTTGTAGCAGCCACGGTACTGTGACTTACTGTTGTAGCAGCCACGGTACTGTGACTTACTGTTGTAGCAGCCACGGTATTGTGACTTACTGTTGTAGTAGCCACGGTACTGTGACTTACTGTTGTAGTAGCCACGGTACTGTGACTTACTGTTGTAGCAGCCACGTTACTGTGACTTACTGTTGTAGCAGCCACGGTATTGTGACTTACTGTTGTAGTAGCCACGGTACTGTGACTTACTGTTGTAGCAACTACGGGATTGTGATTTTAATTCTTCTTCGTCTCGGACATAAAAGCCTCGTTATGCATTTTTCAATTTCAATCAACAACTTGGTAAAAATTCCACAGGTCCGCACATTGTGCTTGACAATATTAATAATGGTGTGTGTTTGTGTGTGTGTGTGTATGTGTGTGTGTACTCACCTACTCACATAGTTGAGGTTGCAGGGTCGTTTTCTAGCTCCTGGCCCCGCCTCTTCACTGGTCGCTACTAGGTCACTCTCCCTGAACCGTGAGCTTTATCATACATCTGCTTAAAGCTATGTATGGATCCTGCCTCCACTACATCGCTTCCCAAACTATCTCACTTCCTGACTACTCTGTGGCTGAAGAAATACTTCCTAACATCCCTGTGATTCATCTGTGTCTTCAACTTCCAACTGTGTCCCCTTGTTGCTGTGTCCAGTCTCTGGAACATCCTGTCTTTGTCCAACTTGTCAGTTCCTCTCAGCATTTTGTATGTCGTTATCATGTCCCCTTTATCTCTCCTGTCCTCCAGTGTCGTCAGGTCGATTTCCCTTAACCTCTCCTCGTAGGACATACCCCTTAGCTCTGGGACTAGTCTTGTTGCAAACCTTTGCACTTTCTCTAGTTTCTTTACGTGCTTGGCTAGGTGTAGGTTCCAAACTGGTGCTACATACTCCAATATGGGCCCAACGTACACGGTATACAGGGTCCCGAACGATTCCTTATTAAGATGTCGGAATGCTGTTCTGAGGTTTGCTAGGCGCCCATGTGCTGCAGCAGTTATTTGGTTGATGTGCGCTTCAGGAGATATGCCTGGTGTTATACTCACCCCAAGATCTTTTTCCCTGTGTGAGGTTTGTAGTCTCTGGCCCCCTAGACTGTACTCCGTCTGCGGTCTTCTTTGCCCTTCCCAATCTTCATGACTTTACACTTGGTGGGGTTGAACTCCAGGAGCCAATTGCTGGACCAGGTCTGCAGCCTGTGTGTGTGTATGTGTGTGTGTGTGTGTGTGTGTGTGTGTGTGTGTGTGTGTGTGTCTGTGTGTGTGTCTGTGTGTGTGTCTGTGTGTGTGTGTGTATGCGTGTCGATAATATTCTCTCCTCAATCTTAAAACGTTTTGGGCAATCTTGCAAGTGATCTGGTCAATCCTACAATGATAGGGTCAATCCTACAGTGATCTGGTCAATTCTACAATGATAGGGTCAATTCTACAGTGATCTGGTCAATTCTACAATGATAGGGTCAATTCTACAGTGATCTGGTCAACCCTACAATAATAGGGTCAATCCTGCAGTGATCCGGTCAATCCTACAATGATAGGGTCAATCCTACAGTGATCTAGTCACTCCTACATTAATAGGATCACTCCTATATTGATAGGGTCAATCGTACAATGATAGGGTCAATCCTACAGTGATCTGGTCACTCCTACAATAATAGGGTCAAACTTACAGTGATCTCGTCAACCCTACAATAATAGGGTCAATCCTACAGTGATCTGGTCACTCCTACAATAATAGGATCAATCCTATAGTGATAGGGTCAATCCTACAATGATAGGGTCAATCCTACAGTGATCTAGTCACTCCTACAATAATAGGATCAATCCTATAATGATAGGGTCAATCGTACAATGATAGGGTCAATCCTACAGTGATCTGGTCAATCCTACAATAATAGGGTCAATCCTACAGTGCTTTTCGTGGGAAGTGAACAGAAAATTATTATAAATCTGAGTGCTTGATTGTTTACTGACGTCACTAATATTTACTCCTTTCAAGGGAACACGGAGAGTGCAGGGATAATGTATTTTAATGGCTCTTCATCCAAGGAATTAGAGTTGACTCCTCCCTACTTCGGGTCTTAGCTATATGTTTCCCGTTCCTCAGGCGCTGTCTCACTTCTATGTTAACTATTCCCCTCAAACATAATAATAACAACAATAATAATAATTACAGCAATAATAATAACAACAATAATAATAATAACAACAATAATAATAATTACAGCAATAATAATAACAACAATAATAATAACAACAACAATAATAATAATTACAACAATAATAATAATAAACAATAATAATAATTATGATACTAATAATAATGAATAATCAAAAACAATAATTATAACAGCTAACAATAATGATAGTAATAATAATAAATAATAATAATAATGTCACGAGTTTAAATCTTCATAAAATATTATTATTCTTTATATTCTCTTTGTTACTGTTGTGACAGACCTTAATTATATGAATTATATATCTGTTAATTACTAATAATCTTAATTAAGTTTCGTTACTTTTAAACTTTAAATAACAAAAATAAAGAGGTGACCTTACGTAGTGGAAGACCATTACTTAAATAAAGTATAACTAGTTATTGAAGTAGGTGGTATTACGCGTCTCACTGAGATTATTCATGAGATAATTGTTTTTCGATGCTGTAACTTCTTGGTTATTAAAATATTTAAATCAGAGATGATTATTCGAGAATATATTCATAAATTTATTTAGTGCAAGTACGCAAGAATATATATATTTATTTTTTTCTCTGAGGATGAGGGTCCCCATGACAGTTCTAGAGGTGGTACCTCCCTATATTTATATATATATATATATATATATATATATATATATATATATATATATATATATATATATATATATATATATATATATATATATATATATATATATATATATATATATTTATTTATTTATATTTATGTTTTATGTTTTATTAGAATCTATGATTCCATTTGTAGATATTCGATAGTGCTAATATAATAATATAAATGTTTGCCAGTTTTCTGTTACTTTTCAAGTCTAGTGGGTAATTTCACTGTACACAAATTTGTTTTGGGATAATACCCAAAAAAGTTCCCTGACTCCTGCCCTAGTGCAAACGATAGGGTTTAAATTCCATTAACTAAACAAACGAAGCAGATTATGAATCTCCAGCTCTCCAGAGGCTGGATGGGAACCGAGGATGCAATAGGTATTTACCCTCTGGATGGCTACACTAAGATTCTGGAACAAGCAAGTCGGCAGCCCTTGGGTCTGTAGTAATGTTGTTAAGCCTGGAATGCAGCTCCCTAGAAATCACATTCCCCTCAGGATCCAAGGGTCACCGATCCTATTGGAATAAAGGAGAATTGATAGCCCAAGTCCCCATATCTGCTGACTTTGTATTTTTTCCCTGTGATCAGCAGCACCCTGCCCTGTTGCTCGGTAATATAAGGCATATAGGAGGATGCCAAAGTGGACCAGCAATGTACGGTCCCACAGTAGGAGTCTGGCACTACTCCAGAGATAGACTGTGATCCCATCAGGGCAATTAGTAGGATTACCGGGATTGCTGGATGCTAGGAATCAGGGTTCTCTCTCAGCCGGGTTCCCAGCCGTAGCGAAGCTCCTCTTGATGATGTTGCTGACCTCGCTGTATTTTGCATGCCAACCCTTGCAGTATGCACACTTCAGACAATGTAGATCTTATTGGTCGACTGACGCACTGCCACGAATGCACTTACATTCAGCATGAATGTGGGTAACAAAGCAAAGAGTCACTTCAGTACAGAGGGGAATAAGGGGACTAAACCTGTTGAGTATACCAGGTAAAGTTTACGGTAGAATTATTATTAATAGAGTCAGGGGTAAGACAGAAAATGTGATTGCTGAGGAACAAGGAGGATTTAGGAAGGGCTGGGGATGTGTAGAGCAATTGTTAACAATGAAGCAAATAAGTGAACAGTAATTGCATATTGGTAAGGAATTGTTTGCAGCATTTATGAATTTAGAAGAGACATGGGTTGGAGTGGATGAGGATACAGTTGCTACTTTAACATTAAGTGTTAATGTTAAAGTAGCAACACTATTATTAATCAGTAACAACGTTAGTACTTACAACAACAATAACAGTTATAAGATAAGTATTGGTAGTCAATCAAAATTATTTCGTATAGCAATATAAAAGGAAGCAGTATCCAACATACGTAACATTTATGAGTTTTGGGGAAAGATGTGAGATAAAAAGATAATGAATCTGATGCGAAGTGGAGGTTGTCACAGTTGGCACCCTCCCCCACCTTGAGAACACTGTCGTAGAGAATGTCAGTTGATGTTCAGTCATATACTTC
>NC_091298.1:55798479-55843479 GCF_038502225.1 Cherax quadricarinatus
TACTTGTGAATTGTTCCACTCGGGCTACTTGTGAATTGTTCCACTCGGGTTATTTGTGAATTGTTCCACTCGGGCTACTTGTGAATTGTTCCACTCGGGCTACTTGTGAATTGTTCCACTCGGGTTATTTGTGAATTGTTCCACTCGGGCTACTTGTGAATTGTTCCACTCGGGCTACTTGTGAATTGTTCCACTCGGGTTATTTGTGAATTGTTCCACTCGGGCTACTTGTGAATTGTTCCACTCGGGCTACTTGTGAATTGTTCCACTCGGGCTACTTGTGAATTGTTCCACTCGGGTTATTTGTGAATTGTTCCACTCGGGCTACTTGTGAATTGTTCCACTCGGGCTACTTGTGAATTGTTCCACTCGGGTTATTTGTGAATTGTTCCACTCGGGCTACTTGTGAATTGTTCCACTCGGGCTACTTGTGAATTGTTCCACTCGGGTTATTTGTGAATTGTTCCACTCGGGCTACTTGTGAATTGTTCCACTCGGGCTACTTGTGAATTGTTCCACTCGAGTTATTTGTGAATTGTTCCACTCGGGCTACTTGTGAATTGTTCCACTCGGGCTACTTGTGAATTGTTCCACTCGGGCTACTTGTGAATTGTTCCACTCGGGTTATTTGTGAATTGTTCCACTCGGGCTACTTGTGAATTGTTCCACTCGGGCTACTTGTGAATTGTTCCACTCGGGTTATTTGTGAATTGTTCCACTCGGGCTACTTGTGAATTGTTCCACTCGGGCTACTTGTGAATTGTTCCACTCGGGCTACTTGTGAATTGTTCCACTCGGGCTACTTGTGAATTGTTCCACTCGGGTTATTTGTGAATTGTTCCACTCGGGCTACTTGTGAATTGTTCCACTCGGGCTACTTGTGAATTGTTCCACTCGGGCTACTTGTGAATTGTTCCACTCGGGTTATTTGTGAATTGTTCCACTCGGGTTATTTGTGAATTGTTCCACTCGGGTTATTTGTGAATTGTTCCACTCGGGCTACTTGTGAATTGTTCCACTCGGGTTATTTGTGAATTGTTCCACTCGGGCTACTTGTGAATTGTTCCACTCGGGCTACTTGTGAATTGTTCCACTCGGGCTACTTGTGAATTGTTCCACTCGGGTTATTTGTGAATTGTTCCACTCGGGTTATTTGTGAATTGTTCCACTCGGGTTATTTGTGAATTGTTCCACTCGGGCTACTTGTGAATTGTTCCACTCGGGTTATTTGTGAATTGTTCCACTCGGGCTACTTGTGAATTGTTCCACTCGGGCTACTTGTGAATTGTTCCACTCGGGTTATTTGTGAATTGTTCCACTCGGGTTATTTGTGAATTGTTCCACTCGGTTTATTTGTGAATTGTTCCACTCGGGTTATTTGTGAATTGTTCCACTCGGGTTATTTGTAAATTGTTCCACTCGGGTTATTTGTGAATTGTTCCACTCGGGTTATTTGTGAATTGTTCCACTCGGGTTATTTGTGAATTGTTCCACTCGGGTTATTTGTGAATTGTTCCACTCGGGTTATTTGTGAATTGTTCCACTCGGGTTATTTGTGAATTGTTCCACTCGGGTTATTTGTGAATTGTTCCACTCGGGTTATTTGTGAATTGTTCCACTCGGGTTATTTGTGAATTGTTCCACTCGGGTTATTTGTGAATTGTTCCACTCGGGTTATTTGTGAATTGTTCCACTCGGGTTATTTGTGAATTGTTCCACTCGGGTTATTTGTGAATTGTTCCACTCGGGTTATTTGTGAATTGTTCCACTCGGGTTATTTGTGAATTGTTCCACTCGGGTTATTTGTGAATTGTTCCACTCGGGTTATTTGTGAATTGTTCCACTCGGGTTATTTGTGAATTGTTCCACTCGGGTTATTTGTGAATTGTTCCACTCGGGTTATTTGTGAATTGTTCCACTCGGGTTATTTGTGAATTGTTCCACTCGGGTTATTTGTGAATTGTTCCACTCGGGTTATATATGAATTGTTCCACTCGGGTTATTTGTGAATTGTTCCACTCGGGTTATTTGTGAATTGTTCCACTCGGGTTATATATGAATTGTTCCACTCGGGCTACTTGTGAATTCTTCCACTCGGGTTATTTGTGAATTGTTCCACTCGGGTTATTTGTGAATTGTTCCACTCGGGTTATTTGTGAATTGTTCCACTCGGGTTATATATGAATTGTTCCACTCGGGTTATATATGAAGTGTTCCACTCTGGTTATTTGTGAAGTGTTCCACTCGGGCTACTTGTGAATACTTCCACTCGGGTTATTTGTGAATTGTTCCACTCGGGTTATTTGTGAATTGTTCCACTCGGGTTATTTGTGAATTGTTCCACTCGGGTTATTTGTGAATTGTTCCACTCGGGTTATTTGTGAATTGTTCCACTCGGGTTATTTGTGAATTGTTCCACTCGGGTTATATATGAATTGTTCCACTCGGGTTATATATGAATTGTTCCACTCGGGTTATTTGTGAATTGTTCCACTTGGGTTATTTGTGAATTGTTCCACTCGGGTTATTTGTGAATTGTTCCACTCGGGTTATTTGTGAATTGTTCCACTCGGGTTATTTGGGAATTGTTCCACTCGGGTTATTTGTAAATTGTTCCATTCGGGTTATTTGGGAATTGTTCCACTCGGGTTATTTGTGAATTGTTCCACTCGGGTTATTTGTGAATTGTTTCACTCGGGTTATATATGAATTGTTCCACTCGGGTTATATATGAATTGTTCCACTCGGGTTATATATGAATTGTTCCACTCGGGTTATATATGAATTGTTCCACTCGGATTATATATGAATTGTTCCACTCGGGTTATTTGTGAATTGTTCCACTTGGGTTATTTGTGAATTGTTCCACTCGGGTTATTTGTGAATTGTCCCACTCGGATTATTTGTGAATTGTTCCACTCGCGGTCTTGTGTTTAGTTCCATAGTCTTAATGACTTTGATGAAGATTGTTTTTAAACTATCTCACGCTAATATTTGGAAAATTGAATAACATAGCACTTCAGGATGAGGTGAAGAATGGGGAAGTGTGACAAGTGGGATTCCACAAGGATCAGTACTAGAACTTGTGTTATTTCTAGTGTACGTGAACGACAAGACGGAAGGAATAGCGTCTCCGGTAACCCTACTGGCGGATGATGTAAAACTAATTGGGGAAAATAAAATAAGATATGGAAAGCCTTTAAATGGACCTCGATAACCTGAAGAATTGGTCTGACAAGTCATTAGAATTCAACTTCAGTAAATACAAATTTATTACTTGGAGTTTACCTGGAGAGAGTTCCAGGGGCCAACTCCCCCGCGGCCTAGTCTGTGACCAGGCCTCATGGTGGATCAGGGCCTGATCAACCAGGCTGTTATGACGACAGAGGCAAAACAAAGAAGAGCAGAAAGCTGCGAGACTATGTACCTTGTATGTCAGACCCTTCTTCTAGTAAAAGGCACCACTTTGGAACCCACATGTTATCAATCATGAGATGAAAGTTGAAAAGGAGAAGTTTGCAACGAGATTAGTACCAAAGCTTATTTTGAAGGCATTTGAGATGACAAGAACCAGAATAGATATGATAACGACGTATAAAATACTGAGCAGATTGAATAGGATACACACGGGCAGGCTCTTCGAGAGAATAGAAATAGGTACAGGAAGGATCAGGAAATAGTTAAACATACATATAAATCACCCAGGGATATCAGAAAATACTTCTTCAGCATAAAAAGTATCAGGAAGTGGAATGATTTAAGCAGCGAAGTGGTGGAGGCAAGATTCACAGTAGTTCACGATCGCAAGACAGATCAAACCAGTAATTTAAAAGGGAGGGCCAGGAGCTATGATTTAACTCCTTCAACCACAAATAGGTGTGTGTAAACACACACACGGGGCCAGGAGCTGAGTCTCGACCCCTGCAACCACAATTAAGTGAGTAGCGATCAGTGAAGAGGCGGGGCCAGGAGCTGAGTCTCGACCCCTGCAACCACAATTAGGTGAGTACAATTAGGTGAGTACACACACACACACACACACACACACACACACACACACACACACACACACATTCACACACACACACATTCACACACACACATTCACACACACACACACACACACACACACACACACAAACACACACACACACACGCACACACACACACACACACACACACACACACACACACACATACACACATACACACACATACATACACACACACATTCTCTCTCTCTTTCTCTTGCCCAACGATTCATAGCTCTTCTACACACTAATACAAGTTGTGTTGTGGCAAGAGGTAAAAATCGGGAAGCTTGGTCATGAAAGCTCATGTGCGCGCTCCTGGACTTACCCAAGACTCAACGAAATCAATAACACCCACGAGAGCCTTGTCTGCCACCAGTCACCTTCCTGAGAGCCTTGCCTGCCACCAGTCACCTTCCTGAGAGCCTTGCCTGCCACCGGTCACCTTCCTGAGAGCCTTGCCTGCCACCAGCCACCTTCCTGAGAGCCTTGCCTGCCACCAGTCACCTTCCTGAGAGCCTTGCCTGCCACCAGTCACCTTCCTGAGAGCCTTGCCTGCCACCAGTCACCTTCCTGAGAGCCTTGCCTGCCACCGGTCACCTTCCTGAGAACCTTGCCTGCCACCAGCCACCTTCCTGAGAGCCTTGCCTGCCACCAGTTACCTTCCTGAGAGCCTTGCCTACCACCGGTCACCTTCCTGAGAGCCTTGCCTGCCACCGGTCACCTTCCTGAGAGCCTTGCCTGCCACCAGTCACCTTCCTGAGAATCTTGCCTGCCACCAGTCACCATCCTGAGAGCTGAGAGTTTGCCTGCCACCAATCACCTTCCTGAGAGCCTTGCCTGCCACCAGTTACCTTCCTGAGAGCCTTGCCTGCCACCAGTCACCTTCCTGAGAGTCTTGCCTGCCACCAGTCATCTTCCTGAGAGCCTTGCCTGCCACCAGTCACCTTCCTGAGAGTCTTGCCTGCCACCAGTCATCTTCCTGAGAGCCTTGCCTGCCACCAGTCACCTTCATGAGAGCCTTGCCTGCCACCAGTCATCTTCCTGAGAGCCTTGCCTGCCACCAGTCACCTTCATGAGAGCCTTGCCTGCAACCAGTGACCTTTCCGAGAATCTTCCCACTCACCAGTGACCTTAATGAGAGTTTCATTATTGCACTCTTGAAACCTCTTCAGCGTATCTTGATAAAACGAAATATAAACTCACAGAAGTGTATGTCTTTTAGTATATATTATCTGAGTTTATCTTAATCCATTTTAGGGATTAAAATATGTTTTCTGGCGGAGAACAGGTGACACGCAGCCTAAATTACCCTCCTGAAGTCGATAGGCTTTAAACCACATTAGCTAGCCAACCTGGTGAGCTTATTTCCTGAGCTTCGGTTTTACAAGTTTCTTTGGATTAGTTCCAGTTTATAAGTTCCCATATATGCAGGTTTTATTTCATGATTGATGAGGCTTCAGTTTACACGTTCCATATATGCAGGTTTCACTGCATAATTGATGAGGCTTCAGTTTAAAGATGAACTTGAACAAAATAATGAATACTTTACTTCTAAAAATGGTTTCGGCTCACAACCGAAAAGAGCCCAGGTTCGAATTCCAAGCTGAGACAAATGAGTAAAATCACCTTAACTGCTGTTATGAGCTGCATCCTGGAGGGTAATGGAATACCTCAGATGAGTTGAACTTTGATATGAGCTCAGGTAGGATAACAGCTCTCAGCCTTTGGGTTAGCTCTGGTAAGCTAACAACTCTTAACCTGTGAATGAACTTTGGTAAGGTAATAACTCTTAGTCTTTAAGTGAGCTAATGTAGCATAATTGCTCTTGCCCTGTTGATGAACCGACTTAGGAAAACATCTCTTAGCCTGTAAATGAACTGAGGCAGGATATCAGATGTATGCCAGTAAATGAGATGAGGTATGAAAATAGCCCTCAGCCTGCAAATGAGTTGGAGTACAATAACAGGTCTTAGCTTGTAAATGAGCTGAGGTAGTATAACAGCTATTAGCCTGTAAATGAGCCCAGCCATAACAAAATCTTTTATGCCTGTCAAGTGACCTGCATAAATCATATGCTTGCAAGACTACACAGTCATGGGTGAAGTCAATAGGATATGATGCGTAGTTTCCCAACAAGAGCATAGAATTGTTGAGAGCACCATTGACACTCTTGAGTGAGATAAATAATCGTTTGCAACACACCCGCTCTTAGGTGTGTTGCAAACACACCTGCCTGCAGGTCACATACTCTGATGGTGACATTGTTTTCATTTGTGGCATACTTGCAATGAATACTGTCAGGTATGTATTAGTGGGGGTTGTAAATATGTATCCGTAGATGTTGTGGGTATGTATCCGTGGGTGTTGTGGGGTATGTATCCGCGGGTGCTGTGGATATGCATCCGTGGGTGTTCTGGGTATGTATCCGTGGATGTTGTGGGGTATGTATCCGTGGATGCTGTGGGGTATGTATCCGTGGATGCTGTGGGGTATGTATCCATGGGTGTTGTGAGTATGTATCCGTGTGTGTGTGTGTGTGTGTGTGTGTGTCAAGTCCGTCTATCTGTCTGTGTATGTGTGTGGATGTGAGTGTGGGTGTGGGTGTCGGAGTGTATGTGTGAGGGGGGGGGGTAGGGGGGTGCCGGTCTGTGTATTCACCTAATTATGGCTGCAGGGGTCGATTCTCAGCTCCTGACCGTGCCTTTCTGCTGGTTGTTATTGGTTTCACTCTCTCCTGGCTGCGTGAGCCCTGTCATACCTATTCTTAAAGCTATGAGTGGATTCCGCCTATACCACTTCGCTGTCTTGGCTGTTCCACTTCCTGACCTCTCAAAGGCTAAAGAAGTGTTTCCTAACATCCTTGTGACTCATCTGTGCTTTAATTTTCAGCTGTGACCTAGTGTACCTGAGACCTGACTTTTAAATAGACTCTCCATGTCCAACCTGTAAATTGAGCTCAGTAATCATGTCACCTCTGGTCCTTCTGTCCTCTAGTGTCGTCAGATTTAGCTCTAGCCTCTCTTCTCACTTCAAACCCCTCATGTCTGGGACTAGTTTCATTGTAAACCTTTGCACTTTTTCCAGCTTCTGTACATGCTTTACCAGATGCAGGTTCCACACTGGCGCTACATACTCCAAGATGGGCCTGACATATACTGTGTATAAGGTCTTGAATGTTGATGTTCCTGAAAGCTAACCTTTTATTTGCCAGTCTCGCATTTGTTGCATCGGTTATGTTGTTGAGAATTATACTCACCCCGAGGTCCTCTTTCAGGGAGGTGTGCAGCCTTTGTCCCCCGAACCTGGGCATTGTTTCTGGACAACTTCGCCCTTTTCTAATTTTTATCACTTTGCACTTGGTGGGGTTAAATTGCAGTAGCCACTTACCAGACCAATCCTGCACCTTGTCCAGATCCATGTTTAGTGTTACCTGTTTTATTTATGTTTCTATTCTCATTAGTTTAACATCATCTGCGAACATACCCAAGAAATAGTACTGGTCCAAGTACTGTAGCTCTATCGTCACACTCGCCCATTCTGACACCACCTCCATCACAGTGACTCCTTGCTTCCTTTCCGTTAAGTATTCCTCGATTAACTGTAATACTTACCCTGTAATTCCTGCCCGCTCTTCAAGTGTCTTTACTATAGTCTCTGGTGCGGTACTGTGTCCAACGCCTTCTTGCAGTTCAAAAATATACGGTCCACCCATCTCTCTCTCCCTCCTAACTTTCATTACCTTATCATAGTACTCTAGCAGATTTATGAAGAAGGTGAGTAAAAATAGGAAGAGCGTCTGTCTGACGCTCAGCAGACGGACGTCTTGCGTTGAATGAGCCACATGGGTTTTGTGCTTAAAATTAATTATTAAAAAAATATATATATAAAAATCTAGCAGATTTGTGAAACAGGAGTTACCATCTTGAAAACGATGCAGGTCTGATGATCATCTCTATAACTTTATATGCTCTGAATATTAGTTGCGCTGGCCTGTAATTCATTGCCACCTGTCTCTCCCAATTTTTTTGTAAATACTGGGAATACATTCTCTGGTTTCCAGATCTCCTGCAGCAGCTCTGCTTCAATCAGTTTGTTGAAGATCGCTGATAGAGGTTCACACAGTTCCTCTGCTACCTCTCGCAGAACTCACGTAGAGATGCTGTTTGGTCATATTACCTACTAGGTATCTAGTTCACCTCACATCCCATTAATTGTATTGTATCCAGTGCTCGTTGGTAGAAGTTATCTCTTTGACTCTCTGCGTTCGCGCGCGCGCGCGCGCGTGTGTGTGTGTGTGTGTGTGTGTGTGTGTGTGTGTGTGTGTGTGTGTGTGTGTGTGTGTGTGTGTGTGTGTGTGCGTGTATGTGTGTATGTGTGTGTGTGTGTGTGTGTGTGTGTGTGTGTGTGTGTGTGTGTGTGTGTGCGTGTATCTGTGTGTGTGTGTGTGTGTGTGTGTGTGTGTGTGTGTTGTTAAAGGCACTTGTCGATAGACACTTGGCTTCATTATTAATATTACTATTATTATTGTGTGAATATGTGTATGTGTGTGTGGGTGTACTCACCTATATGTGGTTGCAGGGATCGAATCATATCTCCTGTGTGTGTACGGACTTTAGATTTTGCAGATGTAAACTTTATCGATAGACTTTGTTTAATTTTAAACAGATTTTCCCTTCTTCAATAAGGACCAGTATTCTCTGAGAAGAGAGCCAATGATTTCAGGAAAATCTTGATTCTTTTCCTAAATTCAGCTGTTTGAGCACTGTCTTCTTACTTACTTGTGTTACTTAAGCAATTTGTTGGCTTCAGTTAGGGTGTAAACTGCATGCCACATTCAAAAGCTCTGTGTTGCATCATATCAGTATGTTGGCTGCAGTTACGTCGAGAACTGCATTCAGGAAAAAAAAATATGTGTGTTCATTTACATTTCAGAAAGTTGGTCTTGTTCCTCAGGGGTTAGGACTTGTGGTTAGGGTACAAGAGGCGTTACTTCTCTGGATAGCAACACTCAGCCTTGGGAACAAGAAACTACCTGCTCTGGGAAGCGGGTGCAGGATAGACGATAATGAGAGGGGAAATAGAAAGGTAATAGAGCGAGCAGTAGGAGGAAGAAAATAAAGAGAGTAGAATGAGAGAGACAGTAAAGAGAATGTTATTAATTTTCAGCAGCAAGTAAATGTAATTTTTATTAACAAGTGTATGTCATTAACAATAAGTTAATGCTGTTGTTATTATGTTATTAACAACAAGTTAATATTATTGTTACGTTATTAACAAGTGTATTGTTATTAACAACAAGTTAATGTTATTGTTATTAGCAACAAGTTAATGTTATTGTTATTAACAACAAGTTAATGTTATTGTTATTAACAACAAGTTAATGTTATTGTTATTAGCAACAAGTTAATGTTATTGTTATTAACAACAAGTTAATGTTATTGTTATTAACAACATGTTAATGTTATTGTTATTAACAACAAGTTAATGTTATTGTTGTTAACAACAAGTTAATGTTATTGTTATTAACAACATGTTAATGTTATTGTTATTAACAACAAGTTAATGTTATTGTTATTAACAACATGTTAATGTTATTGTTATTAACAACATGTTAATGTTATTGTTATTAACAACATGTTAATGTTATTGTTATTAACAACAAGTTAATGTTATTGTTATTAACAACATGTTAATGTTATTGTTATTAACGACATGTTAATGTTATTGTTATTAACAACAAGTTAATGTTATTGTTATTAACAACATGTTAATGTTATTGTTATTAACAACATGTTATTGTTATTAACAACAAGTTAATATTATTGTTATTAACAACATGTTAATGTTATTGTTATTAACAACATGTTAATGTTATTGCTATTAACAAGAAGTGTGTGCTATTTTTATTGTCAAAGAAACTTCAAGTTTGAGTACCCATCGTAAATTTAAAATAAATAGCGATCCTGGAAAGACTGACTTACGTGTTCCTGGTGGGTAGTCTTCAAACTGAGACAGATCTGCTGGTGTTTAGGGATACAAGTAGACAGTTCCACGAGAGTGAGACAGAGAGTGGGAGGGAGGGAGTAAGGTTTGACAACAGTCCAGGATAGATCGAAACGTCGTCATCAGGTTTCTCTCCTAAGTGCTGGATTCTGGGTGAATTAGTTACTGTACTGTGAGTTTTTATTCTTGATGCCGGACCAGCTTGTATGGTAGTTTTAAAGCTTCTAGATATAGTGTGGTTAAGTTGACAGTTTCTTCTGTATGATAGTTTTGCAGCTACTAGGCCTAGTGTGGCCTAGTTGACAGCTTTCATTGTTACACTTTTAATGTCATCTTTCAGTCTGCTCTCTCAAGTTGGCAGGTTAATGTGGATTGAAGCTTATCGACTACACCAGGGCTTTCAGGGCTGCAGGTAAACACCTCGCTACCAGACAAGCATACTTAAATATCAAGATTTAAGTAAATTATCAGCATGTATACACTGAGAGACATGCAGTTTTCGGTGTAATTATCCCGCCCATCTCTCAATAAATGCTCTTCACCAATTCAGGCATTGAAAATGCTCAAATTAATCTCGTGGTGACATTTCATCTTGTTAATGAACCTTCATCCGGGATTATTCACTTACTTTATTTTTAAATTAATGGAGATTTTTTTTGTTTGTTAATTTTACTCAGATTTGGAGCACAATTTTTTCGCTTCCCTTTCCACACTTATAAATAATTTTCTTCATTTTCCAAAGTGCTTCGTTGGTTTATATAGTTTCACCTAATTTTCAAAGAGGTAAACATAACTGAAAGGCGAGTCTTTGGGAAATTGTTGAAGGCAAGAATTTTAAATTAATTTCCCTTGGAGATTTGTGTTGAGCAACATCTCAGTGACCTTGCAACCTCTGGGTGACATTCCAAGCTCTCAGTGATCTTCCAGCCTCTCGGTGACCTTCCAGCCTCTCAGTGATCTTCCAGTCTCTCGGTGACCTTACAGCCTCTCAGTGACCTTCCAGCCTCTCGGTGACCTTCCAGCCTCTGGGTGACATTCCAACCTCTCAGTGACCTTCCAGCCTCTCGATGACCTTACAGCCTCTCGGTGACCTTCCAGCCTCTGGGTGACATTCCAACCTCTCAGTGACCTTCCAGCCTCTCGATGACCTTACAGCCTCTCGGTGACCTTCCAGCCTCTCGGTGACCTTCCAGCCTCTGGGTGACATTCCAACCTCTCAGTGACCTTCCAGCCTCTCGATGACCTTACAGCCTCTCAGTGACCTTCCAGCCACTCGGTGACCTTCCAGCCTCTGAGTGACCTTTCAGCTTTTCGGTGACCTTCCAGCCTCTGGGTGACCCGCCAGCCTCTCAGTGACCTTCCAACCTCTCAGTGACCTTCCAGCCTCTCGATGACCTTCTAGCCTCTGAGTGACCTTCCAGCCTCTCAGTGACCTTCCAGCCTCTCGGTGACCTAACCTCTGAGTGGCTTTCCAGCTTCTCGGTGACCTTCCAGCCTTTCGTGACCTCCCAGCCACTCAGTGACCTTCCAGCCTCTCAGTGACCTTCCAGCCTCCCAGTGACCTTCCAGCCTCCCAGTGACCTCCCAGCCTCTCAGTGACCTTCCAGCCTCTCAGTGACCTTCCAGCCTCTCAGTAACCTTCCAGCCTCTGGGTGACATTTCAACCTCTCAGGGACATAAGAACATAAGAACATAAGAAAGGAGGAACACTGCAGGAGGCCTGCTGGCCCATACTAGGCAGGTCCTTTACAATTCATCCCACTAACAAAACATTTACCCAACCCAATTTTCAATGCTACCCAAGAAATAAGCTCTGATGTGAAAGTCCCACTCAAATCCAACCCTTCCCACTCATGTACTTATCCAACCTAGATTTGAAACTACCCAAAGTCCTAGCCTCAATAACCCAACTAGGTAGACTGTTCCACTCATCAACTACCCTATTTCCAAACCAATACTTTCCTATGTCCTTTCTAAATCTAAACTTATCTAATTTAAATCCATTACTGCGGGTTCTCTCTTGGAGAGACATCCTCAAGACCTTATTAATATCCCCTTTATTAGTACCTATCTTCCACTTATACACTTCGATCAGGTCTCCCCTCATTCTTCGTCTAACAAGTGAATGTAACTTAAGAGTCTTCAATCTTTCTTCATAAGGAAGATTTCTGATGCTATGTATTAATTTAGTCATCCTACGCTGAATGTTTTCTAACGAATTTATGTCCATTTTGTAATACGGAGACCAGAACTGAGCTGCATAATCAAGGTGAGGCCTTACTAATGATGTATAAAGCTGCAGTATGACCTCTGGACTTCTGTTGCCTACACTTCTTGATATAAATCCCAGTAATCTATTTGCCTTATTACGTACGCTTAGGCATTGCTGTCTTGGTTTAAGGTTGCTGCTCACCATAACCCCCAAGTCCTTTTCGCAATCTGTATGGCTAAGTTCTACATCATTTAATTTATAAGTACTAGGGTTATGGACACTCCCAAGCTTCAGAACCTTGCACTTATCTACATTGAACTGCATCTGCCACTTTTCTGACCAAGAATAGAGTTTGTTTAAATCCTCCTGAAGTTCCCTAACATCTACGTTTGAATCAATTATCCTACCTATCTTTGTGTCATCGGCGAATTTGCTCATATCACTAGTAATTCCCTCATCAAGATCATTGATATATATTATAAACAACAACGGGCCCAAGACTGATCCCTGTGGAACGCCACTTGTTACAGATCCCCACTCGGATTTAACCCCATTTATGGACACTCTCTGCTTCCTGTCAGTGAGCCATGACTCGATCCACGAGAGCACTTTTCCCCCAATGCCATGAGCTGCCACTTTCTTTAACAGTCTATGGTGCGGAACTCTAAGTAAATAATATCAAATTCTTTATTGTGGTCAACAGCCTCAAAAGCTTTACTGAAGAAAGTTAATAAATTAGTTAGACAAGACCGGCCTCTTGTGAATCCATGCTGAGTATCATTAATCAAGCTATGCTTATCGAGATGGCTTCTTATAATCTCAGCTATAATTGACTCTAGTAATTTGCCTACAATTGAGGTCAGGCTTATTGGGCGGTAATTTGACGGTAACGACTTGTCCCCTGTTTTAAAAATAGGAGTTACATTAGCCATCTTCCACATATCAGACACTACACCTGTTTGAAGAGATAAATTAAAAATATTAGTTAATGGTTCACAGAGTTCCATTTTGCATTCCTTAAGAACCCTTGAAAAAACCTCATCAGGACCCGGCGACTTATTTTGCTTCAGTCTGTCTATCTGCCTCACAACCATCTCACTAGTGACTGTGATGTTACATAATTTATCTTCTTCTAGCCCACTGTAAAAATTAATTACTGGAATATTGTTAGTGTCTTCCTGTGTAAAAACTGAGAGAAAATAATTATTTAAAATCAAGCACATTTCATTCTCATTGTCAGTAAGGTGCCCATAGTTATTTTTAAGGGGACCTATCTTATCTCTAACTTTTGTTCTATAGACCTGGAAAAAACTTTTTGGGTTAGTTTTAGAATCCCTAGCAACTTTAATTTCATAGTCCCTTTTAGCTTTTCTTATCCCCTTTTTAATGTCCCTCTTAATGTCAATATACTGATTCATAAGATGACCCTCACCTCTTTTGATACGCCTATAAATTCCTTTCTTATGCCCTAGTAGATATTTGAGCCTATTATTCATCCATTTTGGGTCATTTCTATTTGATCTAATTTCTTTATATGGGATAAACGCTCTTTGAGCAGCATGTATAGTGTTCAGAAAACTGTCATATTGATAGCTCTCTTCGTTACCCCAGTCAACAGATGATAAGTGTTCTCTAAGCCCATCGTAATCTGCTAAGCGAAAATCTGGGACTGTTACTGAGTTATCGCTACTATCGTACTTCCATTCAATGCTAAATGTAATTGATTTGTGGTCGCTAGCACCCAGTTCCTCTGAAATTTCTAAATTATTAACAAGGGATTCATTGTTTGCCATAACTAAGTCAAGCAGGTTATTTCCCCTTGTAGGTTCTGTCACAAACTGCTTCAAAAAACAATCCTGAAATACTTCTAAGAAGTCGTACGATTCTAAATTCCCAGTCAAGAAATTCCAATCAACATGACTAAAGTTAAAGTCTCCTAGAATTACTACATTATCGTGCCTTGTGGCCTTAACAATTTCCTCCCATAGTAGTTTCCCCTGGTCCCTATCTAAGTTAGGGGGACGGTATATCACTCCTAAAATCAGTTTTTCATGCCCCTCTGAAAATTCTATCCAAACAGACTCTGTATGTGTTACTTCAGACTTAATACCCGTTTTTATGCAACAGTTCAAGCGATCTCGGACATACAATGCCACCCCACCCCCCCTCCCAATACTTCTATCTTCTTGGAACAATTTAAAACCCTGAATATGACATTCCGCAGGCATGTCCCGACTTTTTGAATTAAACCACGTCTCAGTTAAGGCAAATACATCAATGTTACCTACACTAGCAACTAATCTCAACTCGTCCATCTTATTCCTAGCACTACGGCAATTAGCATAATAAACATTGAAAGACTCTCCTTTCTCTTTACCCTTCCTGCTCATTTCTATTTTTCTACTAAACCTATTACCGTCCTTATCACCCAAGGTCCCTGGGTTTTCAATATCTATCTCGTTCTTATTATTACTAGTTCCCCTAGAACTCGTAATATTACTACACTGGGACTTCACTGTTTTCCTGCCAAAACCCATACCACTAACTATTCCTAGTTTAAAGTCCTAACTGCTCCCTCCACTGCAGTTGCCAGTGCTCCCACCCCACACCTAGATAAGTGAACCCCATCCCTAGCATACATGTCATTTCTGCCATAGAAGAGGTCCCAGTTGTCAATGAATGTTACCGCATTTTCCTTACAGTATTTGTCCAGCCAGCAATTGACACCAATTGCCCTGGACAACCATTCACTTCCAACTCCCCTCCTTGGCAAAATACCACATATGAGAGGGTTCCCACCCTTACTTCTAATTATTTTTATTGCTGACCTATACCTGCTAATCAGGTCCTCACTCCTACGTCTGCCAACATCGTTGCCTCCAGCACTGAGACAGATAATAGGATTGCTCCCATTACCTCTCATGATGTCATCCAGACGGCTAACAATACCCTCCATCCCAGCCCCAGGAAAGCAAACTCTCTGTCTCCTACTCCTGTCCTTCAAGCAGAACGCCCTATCCATATACCTAACTTGGCTATCCCCAACAACAACAATATTCTTACCTTCCTTAATGTCTTTCGTCGTGTCGTTCCCAGTAGTCAACTCACATTCGTCGGGTAGCACTGAGAATGTATTGGATGTTTCCACAACAGTTTCCACGGCAGTCTCTTTCTTCTTCATCGTTTCTACCTTTCCATTCGTCTTCTTGATCGTCAACTTCTTTCCCTGCTGTCCAGCCACTGACCAGTTTCCCTTCTTGACCTGAGGACTCAAAACAGGAGGACTACTACGAATCTTCTTGTTCTCCTCGGTCAATCTCCGAATTTCCAAATTCGCCAACCTCAATTCTTCCTTAAGCTGTTGGTAAAGTTGCTCGATGGAGGGCATCTTGCTTCAATTCTAGAGAGCGCGCAAACAGGTCTTCACAGAGCCAAGTACACGTCAACACTGCGCAAATGCCAACTCAATCAGGAGCTACTGCGCAGCACGTCCGCACGGCCCAATAGCGATGCGAACACTCTCGATGACCTTACAGCCTCTCGGTGACCTTCCAGCCTCTGGGTGACATTCCAACCTCTCAGTGACCTTCCAGCCTCTCGATTACCTTAGAGCCTCTCAGTGACCTTCCAGCCACTTGGTGACCTTCCAGCCTCTGAGTGACCTTCCAGCCTTTCGGTGACCTTCCAGCCTCTGGGTGACATTCCAGCCTCCTGGTGACCTTCCAGCCTCTGAGTGACCCTCCAGCCTCTCAGTGACCTTCCAGCCTCTCGGTGACCTTCCAGCCTCTGAGTGAACCTCCAGCCTCTCAGTGACCTTCCAGCCTCTCGACCTTCTACACTCTGAGTGACCTTCCAGCCTCTCGGTGACCTTCCAGCCTCTCAGTGACCTTCCAGCCTCTCGGTGACCTAACCTCTGAGTGACTTTCCAGCTTCTCGGTGACCTTCCAGCCTTTCGGTGACCTTCCTGCCTCTCAGTGACCTTAAAGCCTCTCGGTGACCTTCCAGCCTCTCAGTGACCTTCTAACCTCTCGGTGACCTTCCAGCCTCGCAGTGACCTTCCAGCTTCTCGGTGATCTTCCAGCTTCTCGGTGACCTTCCAGCCTCACAGTGACCTTCCAGCCTCCCAGTGACATCCCAACCTCCCAGTGACCTTCCAGCCTCCCAGTGACCTCCCAGCCTGTCAGTGACCTTCCAGCCTCTCAGTGACCTTCCAGCCTCCCAGAGACCTCCCAGCCTCCCAGTGACCTCCCAGCCTCTCAGTGACCTTCCAGCCTCTCAGTGACCTTCCAGCCTCCCAGCCTCCCAGTGACCTCCCAGCCTCTCAGTGACCTCCAAGCCTCTCGGTGACTTTCCAGCCTCCCAGTGACTTCTCAGCCTCCCAGTGACCTCCAAGCCTCCCAGTAACCTCCCAGCCTCCCAGTTCTCTCCCAGCCTCTCAGTGACCTTTCAGCCTCTCGGTGACCTTCCAGTCTCTCGGTGACCTTTCAGCCTCTCGGTGACCTTCCAGTCTCCCATTGACCTCCCAGCTTCCCAGTGACCTCCAAGCCTCCCAGTGACCTTCCAGCCTCCCAGTGACCTCCCAGCCTCCCAGTGACCTCCAAGCCTCCCAGTGACCTCCCATCCTCTCAGTGACCTTTCAGCCTCTCGGTGACCTTCCAGCCTCTCGGTGACCTTCCAGTCTCTCGGTGACCTTTCAGCCTCTCGGTGACCTTCCAGCCTCCCAGTGACCTCCCAGCCTCCCAGTGACCTCCCAGCCTCCCAGTGACCTTCCAGCCTCTCAATGACCTTCCAGCCTCCCAGTGACTTCCCAGCCTCCCAGTGACCTTCCAGCCTCTCAGTGACCTTCCAGCCTCCCAGTGACCTCCCAGCCTCTCAGTGACCTTCCAGCCTCCCAGTGACCTCCCAGCCTCTCAGTGACCTTCCAGCCTCTCAGTGACCTTCCAGCCTCCCAGTGACCTTCCAGCCTCTCGATGACCTTACAGCCTCTCAGTGACCTTCCAGCCTCTCGGTGACCTTACAGCCTCTCAGTGACCTTCCAGCCTCTCGGTGACCTTCCAGCCTCTGGGTGACATTCCAACCTCTCAGTGACCTTCCAGCCTCTCGATTACCTTACAGCCTCTCAGTGACCTTCCAGCCACTCGGTGACCTTCCAGCCTCTGAGTGACCTTCCAGCCTTTCGGTGACCTTCCGGCCTCTGGGTGACCTTCCAGCCTCCTGGTGACCTTCCAGCCTCTGAGTGACCCTCCAGCCTCTCAGTGACCTTCCAGCCTCTCGGTGACCTTCCAGCCTCTGAGTGACCCTCCAGCCTCTCAGTGACCTTCCAGCCTCTCGATGACTTTCTAGCCTCTGAGTGACCTTCCAGCCTCTCGGTGACCTTCCAGCCTCTCAGTGACCTTCCAGCCTCTCGGTGACCTTCTAACCTCTATGTGACTTTCCAGCTTCTCGGTGACCTTCCAGCCTTTCGGTGACCTTCCAGCCTCTCAGTGACCTTAAAGTCTCTCGGTGACCTTCCAGCCTCCAGCCTCCCAGTGACCTCCCAGCCTGTCAGTGACCTTCCAGCCTCTAAGTGACCTTCCGGCCTCCCAGAGACCTCCCAGCCTCCCAGTGACCTTTCAGCCTCTGAGTGACCTTCCAGCCTCTCAGTGACCTTCCAGCCTCCCAGTAACCTCCCAGCCTCCCAATGACCTTCCAGCCTCCCAGTGACTTCTCAGCCTCCCAGTGACCTCCAAGCCTCCCAGTAACCTCCCAGCCTCCCAGTGACCTCCCAGCCTCTCAGTGACCTTTCAGCCTCTCGATAACCTTCCAGTCTCTCGGTGACCTTTCAGCCTCTCGGTGACCTTCCAGCCTCCCATTGACCTCCCAGCTTCCCAGTGACCTCCAAGCCTCCCAGTGACCTTCCAGCCTCCCAGTGACCTCCAAGCCTCCCAGTGACCTCCCAGCCTCTCAGTGACCTTTCAGCCTCGGTGACCTTCCAGCCTCTCGGTGACCTTCCAGTCTCTCGGTGACCTTTCAGCCTCTCGGTGACCTTCCAGCCTCCTAGTGACCTCCCAGCCTCCCAGTGACCTCCCAGCCTCCCAGTGACATTCCAGCCTCTCAATGACCTTCCAGCCTCCCAGTGACTTCCCAGCCTCCCAGTGACCTCCCAGCCTCCCAGTGACCTCCCAGCCTCTCAGTGACCTTCCAGCCTCCCAGTGACCTCCCAGCCTCTCAGTGACCTTCCAGCCTCTCAGTGACCTTCCAGCCTCCCAGTGACCTTTCAGCCACCCAGTGACCTCCCAGCCTCCCAGTGACCTTCCAGCCTCTCAATGACCTTCCAGCCTCCCAGTGACTTCCCAGCCTCCCAGTGACCTCCCAGCCTCCCAGTGACCTTCCAGCCTTTCAGTGACCTTCCAGCCTCCCAGTGACCTTCCAGCCTCTCAGTGACCTTCCAGCCTCCCAGTGACCTCCCAGCCTCTCAGTGACCTTCCAACCTCTCAGTGACCTTCCAGCCTCCCAGTGACCTTCCATCCTCTCGATGACCTTACAGCCTCTCAGTGACCTTCCAGCCTCTCGGTGACCTTACAGCCTCTCAGTGACCTTCCAGCCTCTCGGTGACCTTCCAGCCTCTGGGTGACATTCCAACCTCTCAGTGACCTTCCAGCCTCTCGATTACCTTACAGCCTCTCAGTGACCTTCCAGCCACTCGGTGACCTTCCAGCCTCTGAGTGACCTTCCAGCCTTTCGGTGACCTTCCAGCCTCTGGGTGACCTTCCAGCCTCCTGGTGACCTTCCAGCCTCTGAGTGACCCTCCAGCCTCTCAGTGACCTTCCAGCCTCTCGGTGACCTTCCAGCCTCTGAGTGACCCTCCAGCCTCTCAGTGACCTTCCAGCCTCTCGATGACTTTCTAGCCTCTGAGTGACCTTCCAGCCTCTCGGTGACCTTCCAGCCTCTCAGTGACCTTCCAGCCTCTCGGTGACCTTCTAACCTCTATGTGACTTTCCAGCTTCTCGGTGACCTTCCAGCCTTTCGGTGACCTTCCAGCCTCTCAGTGACCTTAAAGTCTCTCGGTGACCTTCCAGCCTCCAGCCTCCCAGTGACCTCCCAGCCTGTCAGTGACCTTCCAGCCTCTAAGTGACCTTCCGGCCTCCCAGAGACCTCCCAGCCTCCCAGTGACCTCCCAGCCTCTCAGTGACCTTCCAGCCTCTCAGTGACCTTCCAGCCTTCCAGTAACCTCCCAGCCTCCCAATGACCTTCCAGCCTCCCAGTGACTTCTCAGCCTCCCAGTGACCTCCAAGCCTCCCAGTAACCTCCCAGCCTCCCAGTGACCTCCCAGCCTCTCAGTGACCTTTCAGCCTCTCGATAACCTTCCAGTCTCTCGGTGACCTTTCAGCCTCTCGGTGACCTTCCAGCCTCCCATTGACCTCCCAGCTTCCCAGTGACCTCCAAGCCTCCCAGTGACCTTCCAGCCTCCCAGTGACCTCCTAGCCTCCCAGTGACCTCCAAGCCTCTCAGTGACCTCCCAGCCTCTCAGTAACCTTTCAGCCTCTCGGTGACCTTCCAGCCTCTCGGTGACCTTCCAGTCTCTCGGTGACCTTTCAGCCTCTCGGTGACCTTCCAGCCTCCCAGTGACCTCCCAGCCTCCCAGTGACCTCCCAGCCTCCCAGTGACCTTCCAGCCTCTCAATGACCATCCAGCCTCCCAGTGACCTCCCAGCCTCCCAGTGACCTCCCAGCCTCAGTGACCTTCCAGCGTCCCAGTGACCTCCCAGCCTCTCAGTGACCTTCCAACCCCCCAGTGACCTCCCAGCCTCTCAGTGACCTTCCAGCCTCTCAGTGAATTTCCAGCCTCCCAGTGACCTTCCAGCCTCCCAGTGACCTCCCAGCCTCTCAGTGACCTTCCAGCCTCTCAGTGACCTTCCAGCCTCCCAGTGACCTCCCAGCCTCCCAGTGACCTCCCAGCCTCCCAGTGACCTCCCAGCTTCTCAGTGACCTTCCAGCCTCTCAGTGACCTTCCAGCCTCTCAGTGACCTCCCAGCCTCCCAGTGACCTCCTAACCTCTCAGTGATCTCCCAACAACTCACTGACCTCCCAACATCTCAGCTGAACAATGTGTCCTTGTCTGAACAATGTGTCCGTGTTTGAACAATGTGTCCGTGTTTGAACAATGTGTCCGAGTTTGTACCTGTCTCCGAGTTCATCCTCAGTGTAACAACACTCGGGTTCCATGTTTTTTTTCCTCGTTCTGAATCGTTGTAGATAAAACTCAGCACGAGAACACTGAATCATAAATTGCTTTCCAAACACCACCAACACGAAATGAAGTAAATATTGACTCTTGTCTTTCTTTAAGAAATTTATAACAGTTCTTTGGCAAAATAATTTACAAGTTTCAATAGTGTTTGTAGTCCAGTGTCACTTGTGAGATGATGTTTGCGATACATTGAATTTATGGGCTAAGAACTGTTATCCTGCCTCGGTATATTTACAAGTTGAGAGTCGTGATCCTGAAGCAAGGAAGGGGAGAAGATTAACATCTCTCTTCTATGTTTACTAGTCTTTATAATTTATAAGAACTTCTGCCATCATGCTAAAATGTGTCATTAACTTGAAATATTACTCAAATATTATATAATAACAGTGTTTAGCAATGATAAAGAATCAGATATTGTACAAGAAATCCTATGGTAAGATTTTTCCTAAGCTTAAATTATAGTGTTCCTAGTACAAGTTCTGACACACAGGTTGAAGGTACTTAAATTATAGTGTTCCTAGTACAAGTTCTGACACACAGGTTGAAGGTACTTAAATTATAGTGTTCCTTGTACAAGTTCTGACACACAGGTTGAAGGTACTTAAATTATAGTGTTCCTTGTACAAGTTCTGACACACAGGTTGAAGGTACTTAAATTATAGTGTTCCTAGTACAAGTTCTGACACACAGGTTGAAGGTACTTAAATTATAGTGTTCCTAGTACAAGTTCTGACACACAGGTTGAAGGTACTTAAATTATAGTGTTCCTAGTACAAGTTCTGACACACAGGTTGAAGGTACTTAAATTATAGTGTTCCTTGTACAAGTTCTGACACACAGGTTGAAGGTACTTAAATTATAGTGTTCCTTGTACAAGTTCTGACACACAGGTTGAAGGTACTTAAATTATAGTGTTCCTTGTACAAGTTCTGACACACAAGTTGAAGGTACTTAAATTATAGTGTTCCTTGTACAAGTTCTGACACACAGGTTGAAGGTACTTAAATTATAGTGTTCCTTGTACAAGTTCTGACACATAGGTTGAAAGTACTTAAATTATAGTGTTCCTTGTACAAGTTCTGACACACAGGTTGAAAGTACTTAAATTATAGTGTTCCTTGTACAAGTTCTGACACAGGTTGAAAGTACTTAAATTATAGTGTTCCTAGGAACTGACTCACAGGTAAGAGGTGTTTGAACCTTAACAATAGTATATGCATGTTAGCATGGTTTAATAACGTTGTGGTAATAGCATTAATAACAGTTTAAAAATCTGGTAAGTTTCTTATACATTTACGAAGTGAAAGTACGCTTAGCGTTTTCCCGACACATATTAAACAGAGAACTGTTACTAAATTTTAATGCCGCAGCGTCAGTGAGCACTCAGTGTTTATGAATAATTGTGGTTCATGTGTAAGGGGTATTATATGATTTTTTGAAGACTTGCTAAATCCTTCTTATTTCAACAAACCAGCCGTATCCCACCAAGGCAGGGAGGCCCAAAAAGAAAAACAAAAGTTTCTCTTCATAACTTTAGTAATATATACAGGAGAAGGGATTACTAGCCTCTTGCTCCCGGCATTTTAGTCGCCCATCACGGCACGCATGGCTTACGAAGGAAGAATTCTGTTCTACTTCCTCATGGAGAATTATATATAGATATATTAATATATATCATGTGGTTTTTCAACCTTAAGTAGCTGAAATACTGATCATAAGATTTCAAAAAACTTTACATGATAGAGACTAAACAAGCTCAGATTTACAGTCAATGCATAAGAGTCACCTTAAAACAACCAATTTGGTTTCTGAACTGGATAAAAAGTTGAAATTTCGTTAGATAATGTTATTAGTCTACATTCATGATACATCCAGTTGACAAAGAGGAAGTCTTTACAAGTCATGTATAATTTCTGTGTCCCTAGCAACATTCTCTCCTCATTTAGTTACCCTTCTCAATAATTCTCTCTTTAAATTTTGTTTAACCTATCTCAATCTCTTTTCTCAGTTAATTCTCACCCATATCTTTTCCTCTCAACTCCTATATGTACGTCTGCTGGCTTCACTAAGCACCAGTACATCTCTCCTAAAAATCAAACTATGTTTCTGTGCTGATTTTCTGATCGTCAATACGAGGTGATTCTTTAAGTTGTATCCCTTTTGAAGAAGGTTGTATTAACTGCTTTTGGAGCATCCATCTGAATGTGTGGGATCTATTGATTTTAGCAGTGGACACTGACAAGCATCTCGAAGCATAATAGCCTCGGACATATGTAAATCTATCATCTCTTGGCGGTCAATATGTGATGGGTGTGTCGATAGCCATGCAGGTTACATTGCTGCTTCACCACGTGCTTCCCGTAGCTTATCTATTACAGACATCTTACCCAAGAACGCATTGGCTTCTCGTACATCATAGCAAGCCTTGGCAGCTATGATGTTGAGTAGGGCAACTGAAGCTAAATTCATAGGGACCAAAAAGTGGAGATCGATACCATGCCTAACCCTTCTAGGGTAGGGTAGGTGCCTGAGCCCGAGCCTTTAGCTCACAAGACTGTCATTCCCATTTGCCCCCTTGGGGCGGGGATGGCAGACCAGAGAGGCCTAGCTTGTGGCTAGGCCTGGGGAGAGTTGGTCCCAAAGATGAGGAGGTACTTGTGCCTCCTCCCATGGGAGACTTAGGTCTCAGACACTCACTAAAGAGGGAGACAAGGCCGGGCCACCACTTGGAAAAGGCCCGGGCCGGGAGAATACCGGCGAATCTTTAATAATAATAATAACCACAAAGTGCTCAGGGACTAGGAGGAAATCAAATGATATCCAAGAAAAGAGAGGGTAGGTCCAATTCTTTTGAATCAAGAGCACTTGATCAACATCCAGGCACTCCCGAGAATCCAGGCATCCACCTTTCTTACATCCAGGTACCCACCTTCCATATCCAGGCAGTCTTCTTCTCTGAATCCAGGCACCCTTCTTCCCTGAATCCAGGCACCCACCTTCCATATCCAGACACTCTCCTTCTTTGCATCTAGGCATCTCCCTCCTTCTTTGCATCTTCATCCCTCCTTTTGCATCAAGGTTCCTTTCCCCCACCCTAGCATCCAGGCTCTGTTCTTCCTTGAAAGGGGTTGAGGGAAAGTATTACAACGAGAAAGAGAGCTTAAGAGATGATCCTTCTTGCAGCCTAGTCTACCACACTTACTACACAAGAAAACATTGACTGCATGAGGATGAAAATAGTAGGTCACAACTCTACAAGAGTGTCAAGTAAGCACACATGCGCAACACTTAGCATTTTTTATATTTTTCGCCCACTAGGGGCTTTTACGGATAATGTCCACAGTCTTTGTGATCATCCAAGAAGATAATGGCTACAGCTCATTCCAGCATGGTTTCTACGCAAATAATAGGTTGGTAGATAGCAACTATCTAGGGAGGTACTACTGTCCTGTTATTAAGAGTGTAATATATAGGTAGTAGGGTGGTAAACCACAACTGTTCAAGGAAGTACTGCTGTCCTGGTATGTGAGTATTAAATATAGTAATTTGGCAAACGGCAACTACCGCCAGGTCATAATAGTGTGAAACACACACACACACACACACACACACACACACACACACGACATGGCGGCTTGGTAGACGGCAGCTTTCCAGGAGGTACCAGGAGGTACCTTTTACACTCTAGCAGAATGCTGGTCTGCTTTTTGTCTCACGAACATACAAAATGTCAGGTAAATTTTGCAAACTTTTACTTAAATTCAATGTACATTTATCTTAACTTTTTTGAATGATTCTTGCTCTGAGAGCGAGCCGCGGGGGCAATAATCCCCGTTATTCTTAAAGTATATTTAAGAGAGAAGGGTTTTAAGATATATGATGTTAATTGAATGCAACAATGGAAGGGTGAACTGCTCTTGTTATCTACGAGGATACAGTTCGTGCAAGTTATAAAACTCTATGTGATTGCATGTCTTCACAGCACAATTAGATTGACGTTTATTGTATATATGAATACATGTCTGATAGAGAAAAGCGTCAGTATGAGTATCTGGCATGAGAGTTATTGGTCAGATGTGTCAGAAACTAGACAGCATGATTGGTCAGATGTGTCACATATTAGACAGCATGATTGGTCAGATGTGTCACATATTAGACAGCATCATTGAGCTGATGTGACACATACAAGACAGCATCATTGGCCAAATGTGTCGCATATCAGACAGCATCATTGATCAGATGTGTCACATACAAGACAGCATCATTGGCCAGATGTGTCACATATTAGACAGCATCATTGATCAGATGTAGCATTGATGGGTAGATACACAAATAACCCGCACATTGAAAAATTGGGTTGGGCAAATATTTTGTTAGTGGGATGGATTGTGAAGGACCTGCCTAGTATGGGCCAACAGGTCTGCTGTAGTGTTCCTCCTTTCTTATGTTCTTATGTGTCACATACAAGACAGCATCATTGGCCAGATGTGTCGCATATTAGACAGCATCATTGACCAGATGTGTCGCATATCAGACAGCATCATTGATCAGATGTGTCACATACAAGACAGCATCAGTGGTCAGATGTGTCGCATATCAGACAGCATCATTGTTCAGATGTGTCACATACAAGACAGCATGATTGGCCAGATGTGTCACATACAAGACAACATCATTGGCCAGATGTGTCGCATATTAGACAGCATCATTGGCCAGAAGTTTTCCCCTTCCCTCATTAACATATCTATAATAACTCTTTTGCATTGTCTTCGTGCACTCCACTGCAATCACTTTCTCTCTCTGTCATTCACTGTTCTCTACTAAACCGTACCTGGTACACTCACTAGTTTTATCTCCTTGTAATTTTTACATTCCTGTTCCATTTCTGTGTATTCCTTGAAATTACAGGTGTGATTACATTAAAATTACTCTGGAGTAATTACTTTGTGGCGGATAAAAAGTTGAGAAATTAGTCAGCAGGTTTGATAATGGATAAATGTGTCAGAGTAGGTGGGATTAGAAAATTACAGGGACGGTAGAGCAGACACTCATAGACTGTGAGATTTGACAGTCACAGGGGACGGTGAGATTAATCAGAGGGACGGTTATATCAAACAATCACAGCAACGGTGATATCAGTCACAGCGACGATGATATCAATCACAACGACGGTGATATCAAACAGTCACAGCGACGGTGATATCAAACAATCACAGCGACGGTGATATCAAACAGTCACAGCGACGGTGATATCAAACAATCACAGCGACGGTGATATCAAACAATCACAACAACGGTTATATCAGTCACAGCGACAGTGATATCAAACAATCACAGCAACGGTTATATCAGTCACAGCGACAGTGATATCAAACAATCAGAGGGACAGTGAGATCAGTCACAGCGACAGTGATATCAAACAATCACAGCAACGGTTATATCAGTCACAGCGACAGTGATATCAAACAATCACAGCAACGGTTATATCAGTCACAGCGACAGTGATATCAAACAATCAGAGGGACAGTGAGATCACTCACAGCGACAGTGATATCAAACAATCAGAGGGATGGTGAGATCAAACAATCAGAGACAGTGAAATCAAACAATCAGAGGGATGGTGAGATCAAACAATCAGGGAGATGGTGAGATCAAACAATCAGAGAGATGGTGAGATCAAACAATCAGGGAGATGGTGAGATCAAACAATCAGAGAGATGGTGAGATAAAACAATCAGAGAGATGGTGAGATCAGACAATCAGAGAGATGGTGAGATCAATCAGAGATGGTGAGATCAAACAATCAGAGAGATGGTGAGATCAAACAGAGAGATGGTGAGATCAAACAATCAGAGGGATGGTGAGATCAAACAATCAGAGAGATGGTGAGATCAAACAATCAGAGGGATGGTGATATAAAAAATCACAGCGACAGTGATATCAAACAGTCACAGCGACAGTGATATCATACAATCAGAGGGACAGTGAGATCAAACATTCTGAGATGGTAAGATCAATGATGCTGCCTGGGAAGAAGCCTTGAGACTCAGGGGAGGGGCAGTGAGCTCAGCTGACTACTGAGCTCAGCTGACTGGCGAGCAACTTCACCAGGTTTTGGTCTCGATTTCTTTCCGTAATGGATTTTAAAATTTTACCTCATTACGCTGCAAACTAATAATCTGTAAAAATAATTTAATGATAGTGATTTTATTCGAAAATTTGAGGTATATTAGCATACAAGTGGGATAAATTTAGTCAAAACACATTAGCATTAAAATATATCGGTTAGCTCTCTTATACAGCTGCTTCATGTCGTGAGATTTTTGTTTTGTGATTGCGATTGAACAAGTGCATCCAAAATAGATTAACACGTGCTATGAAGGCCTTTCCATTCGTTATTCAATTTTGAATGTGTTTCATTCGCGTTTACAATAAATCACGCTATTCGGAGAAGCTTTGTAAGAGAGATAACTTGTAGGAATTATATTATAGGCTTATATAAATAAATATTGCCAAGAGTTCCAACAATATGTCGAAGTGAGTCTCACGCTCGATAGAGGGCCCGAGCCTAGTCAGGGAGAAGAGAAAAGCAGCAGTCAGTTCTCTCTCAGACGTGGTAAGGTGAGTTTGTGCGACTATCTCCATCCTCACCGTCTCTTTACGTGAGGAAAACTTTTTTGTGTGTTTATGTAGGATCCTGGGGGATGATGCTGGTACATAGCACTGTGATTACTGCTGATGATTTGAAATTCGAAGTGTGTGATGGTTGATGTAGTAAATAATGCCTCAAACCATTAATTAAATCGAGCTAGATTTTTGTTTGTCAAGACCATGGATGATGACAAATATTTTGATTGTTAGAATTTGGTAAGTAGAGCCTCCCACTTCTTGTTCATGAAACTAATTTACGTATTTACACACATATTGGAACACCCCATATATGTAGCTTAAAAATATAGGGGGTGGTAGGAGAAGAAAATATTCAAACAGCTCCGGGGAGAACCTTGAGTTTTCCCTGAGGTACGTTTATTGTCTTCTCTGAGGATGAGGGTCCCCAGTCCAGTTGTAGAGGTGGTACCTCCCTATATTTATATATATATATATATATATATATATATATATATATATATATATATATATATATATATATATATATATATATATATATATATATATATATATATATATATTATACACGTATGTATGTATATGTCTCAAAGTATAATAAACACTGCTATAAGGCTCCGCTCAACTCACAAGGAACCGCCCACTCTTCCTGCCCTTGTTCATATACTGTTTTATCTTCTGAAGAGGACCTCAGTTTGAGGTCGAAATTTATGTGCAGATAACCATTGTTACTTGATATATCTTATTGTGGGTTCTCGTCTCTCTTCCATATATGCATGTTTAACAGTGCGCAAAAGGGTGAAATTATTTACAAACATTAACTCTCGGTCCACAGCAGGATTCAAACCCACACACACAGCTTGTGGGAGTGATGGTCTAAATTCGGCTAGGCACCCATGCTTATGAGGGATCTGGCTGAATGGCTTAAGTACTTTGATGCAGTGTGTGCTGGTTCAAATCCTGCTGTGGACAGAGGTAATGTATGTATATATGTTTATGATCTGCTGAGGAGGATCCAAGAAGAGGGCCGAAATATACACAACACAACAATTAATCTAATGAATTTCTGTCTCCATGTGGGTTATTACTGAGCATTGACAAGTGTTCATTAAGCTATTATATATATATATATATATATATATATATATATATATATATATTATAATGTCTATATATATTATAATGTGCTGAATAGGTAAAATTGGTCAGTTAGCAAGAACTCATTTAAAATTAAGCCCTTTCTAAAATTTTCTCTTATACGTTTAAAGATATATTTTTTTCATTTATGTTAATGTAAAATAATAATAATTTCGTACCAGAAAAAACCCAGAAAACTTACCTAAGCTTATTATAAAAAGCACAATTTAATTTAGCCTAATCCAACTAAAGATATTTTAGATAAGTTTGCCACTCTAGGAAGGGTCCTTGATGCTGGTGAGGGGCTCTTAATCTAGGGAATTGAATGTGCTTCAGCTCCCTGAATTGAGTCTGAATACCTGCCATCCCCCTCCCCACAGGCGCTGTATAATCCTACGGGTTTAGCGCTCCCCATGATTATAATAATAATTTAGATATGTTTGCAATAATTTAATAAACAAATAGTGAAATATATTTTTTCGTTAGGTTTAGAATGTTTTTTGCGAAATTATTGCATACACAAATTTTCGCTTGCCTTATTCGGCAAGAAGAGCGTTGTTATTTAAGCCAAAATTGCAAGTTTTATCTATTCGGCACGATAAATATATATATATATATATGTCGTGCCGAATAGGCAGAACTTGCGATCTTGGCTTAAATAACAACGCTCATCTTGCCATATAGGACAAGTGAAAATTTGTGTATGCAATAATTTCGCCAAAATCATTCTGAACCTAACGAAAAAAATATATTTGATTTTGTTTGTTTAGTACTAAATTATTGTAAACGTATTTAAAATATATTTAGTGGGGTTAGGCTAAAATAAATTGCTCTTGTTATAATAAGGTTAGGTAAGTTTTCTAAGATTCTTTTGGTGCAAATTTAAAATTTTTTTACATTACCATTAATGAAAAAAATATATCTTGAAACGTATAAGAGAAAATTTCAGAAAGGACTTAATTTTAAATGAGTTCTTGCTAATTGACCAGTTTTACATATTCGGCACGACATATATATATATATATATATATATATATATATATATATATATATATATATATATATATATATATATATATATATATATATATATATATATATATATATGTCGTGCCGAATAGGCAGAACTGCGATCTTGGCTTAAATAACAACGCTCATCTTGCCATATAGGACAAGTGAAAATTTGTATATGCAATAATTTCGCCAAAATCATTCTAAACCTAACGAAAAAAATATATTTGACCGTGTTTGTTTAGTACTAAATTATTTTAAACGTATTTAAAATATATTTAGTGGGGTTAGGCTAAAATAAATTGCTCTTGTTATAATAAGGTTAGGTAAGTTTTCTAAGATTCTTTTGGTGCAAATTTAAAAATTTTTACATTACTATTAATGAAAAAAATATATCTTGAAACGTATAAGAGAAAATTTCAGAAAGGACTTAATTTTAAATGAGTTCTTGCTAATTGACCAGTTTTACATATTAGGCACGATATATATATATATATATATATATATATATATATATATATATATATATATATATATATATATATATATATATATATATATATATATATATATATATATAATGTCGTGCCGAATATGTAAAACTGGTCAATTAGCAAGAACTCATTTAAAATTAAGTCCTTTCTGAAATTTTCTCTTATACGTTTCAAGATATATTTTTTTGATTAATGTTAATGTAAAATTTTTTAATTTTGCACCAAAAGAATCTTAGAAAACTTACTTAACCTTATTATAACAAGAACAATTTATTTTAGCCTAACCCGACTAAATATATTTTAAATTTGTTTACAATAATTTAATACTAAACAAACACAGTGAAATATATTTTTTTCGTTAGGTTCAGAATGATTTTGGCGAAATTATTGCATACACAAATTTTCACTTGTCCTATATGGCAAGATGAACGTTGCTATTTAAGCCAAGATCGCAAGTTCTGCCTATTCGGCGCGACACATATATATATATATATATATATATATATATATATATATATATATATATATATATATATATATATATATATATATATATATATATACACAATGTCGGGCCTAATAGGTAAAACTGGTCAATTAGCAAGAATTCGTTTAAAATTAAGTCATTTCTAAAATTTTCTCATATACGTTTAAAGATATATTTTTTTCATTAATGTTAATGTCAAAATTTTTAATTTTGCTCCAAAAGAATCTTAGAAAACTTACCTAACCTTAGTATAACAAGAACAATTTATTTTAGCCTAACTCAACTAAATATATTTTAGATTTGTTTACAATAATTTAATACTAAATAAACACAGTGAGATATATTTTTTTCGTTAGGTTCAGAATGATTTTGGCGAAATTATTGCATACAAAAATTTTCGCTTGTCCTATATGGCAAGATGAGCGTTGCTATTTAAGCCAAGATCGCAAGTTCTGCCTATTCGGCACGACATATATATATATATATATATATATATATATATATATATATATATATATATATATATATATATATATATATATATATATATATATACATACATATATATATATATATATATATATAGTGTGTGTGTGTGAGCGAGAGAAATAACGAGAATGAGAATTCATGCTTGCTGGGACTCGATCCTTTGATTCTGAAGCAGAAAATTATGCCCGGGTCAGAACTTAGTGACTTTGGTGTTATCACTGGCTGAAGTGTATGTTATCTTTGTTATGTACTGAGCTTCAGGATCGATCCTTCAACAAGTCTGGAGATTTTATTAATTTCCTTCTGGTTGTAACCATGTGAACTTTGTATCTCTTTAAAATATAAGACAGGTGCAACACATGGGTATATTTATTGCCGATACGTTTCTCCTGTACAGCAGCTTTCTTCAGTCGAATACAGGCGTATATAAAATCGGATACTGTATAAGTAGTAGTAGTTTTAACGTGATCAGTCTATCAGCTTTGGTTCGTGGAGATCAGTCCCACAAGCCTAAAGCACACAGGTACACACCCTGACCTTACATAGTAAGAGTAGAAGTGAGGTATAACTGCACGTGTGTGGTGAAAATGTTGAGTTGCTGAGTTAGTGGTGGTGATGAGTTGAAAAATTGATTGATGTTAACCTAACTCATAAATTAAAAGCATTACACAAAACACATTCGTGAGCATGCGCACACGCACAAATATGCACACATAAATACACACACACAGACACCCCCCCATACACACACACACACACACACACACATGTGAAACTGGAAAAGATTTAAAGGTTTGCAAGGAGGCTAGTAGAGGTTGACAGAGTAGAAACTGACGATTTATTAACCAGAGAGAAGAACAAGGGGTAACATGATTACTACGTGAAAAATCTTAAGAGAGGAATTGATAGGGCAGATAATGGTACACTGTATTAAGAGGACGAGGATCAACGGGACACAGGTGGAAGCTGAAGGTACAGATAAGTCATAGAGATGTGAGGAGAAATGATTTAAGTCATAGAATGATTGAAAAGTGGAATGACTTGGATGAGGCAAAGCCTACACAGCTTTGAGAGTAGATATGATAAGGCCCAAGAAACCAAAAGTAATAATGCTTGTCAGATTGATGTAGGAAGAGGGTGCAGTGACTGAGTCTCGAACCTTGCAGATAAAAATCGGTGAGTACATGCGTTCACGCACTCACCCACACGCCCACACTTGCCGACACACGCCACATACAACACGCGCGCGCGCCCACACGCCCACACACGCCATATAACAAGATTAAGGAATACACTTAAATGCAAAAAAAGCCGTATAAAGATTCAATTAAGGAACTGAGTGAAGAATAATAGAATGAGAGAGGCAGGTGTAATATTTAATGTATAAGAACGAAAAAAACAAAAACAGAGAAATAAGAAAAATATAGAACAAGGGAGATGGCTTCGGTGGCCTGGTGGCTACAGCTCCCGCTTCACACACGGAGGGCCCGGGTTCGATTCCCGGCGGGTGGAAACATTTCGACGCGTTTCCTTACACCTGTTGTCCTGTTCACCTAGCAGCAAATAGGTACCTGGGTGTTAGTCGACTGGTGTGGGTCGCATCCTGGGGGACAAGATTAAGGACCCCAATGGAAATAAGTTAGACAGTCCTCGATGACGCACTGACTTTCTTGGGTTATCCTGGGTGGCTAACCCTCCGGGGTTAAAAATCCGAACGAAATCTTATCTTATCTTATGGAAGCGAGCCAAGAACACCACCTTTCCCAGATAACAACTGTAACAATAATAATGATATTATTATTAGTATTATATTATTTTTGTTGTATGACCCTTGTAGGTTTAGCTCTTAGTTTTGATTATAATATTTTATATCTATTTTATTAATATATTTTATTATTATATTAATTTATTATTATTATATCATTAATTTATTATTATTAAATCATTGTTTTATTATATTTAATTATTATATCATTATTTTTTATATATTATTATTACTAAAAATAATCGATAAGCTGACAGGGTTCATACAGAGCCTAGTGAATGAAGTTAATTAGATTTGATGCTAGGAAGGAGATGGGTAACTCCAGTACCTTGGATCAAGAGCCTCCCAGCATCAAAGCAACCCCCACCCACTGAAGGATCAGCAACGTTGTCACCGCGGATGTTGAATGTGTTTAGAGACGGGATTGTTAAATGTAAACATTTTCAGAAGTTTAGGTGTAAAGGTTGATCATTTTCATATGAAGAGATTTACCTGAGATGTTTTTCAGAAATTCTACTACTCGAGGTCTGGTCATGGACCAGGCCGCGGGGGCGTTGACCCCAGAAACACCCTCCAGGTATACTCTCGTTTCCTGGCTTGGTGGTGTCAGGCCTCTTTGTTGCTTGCCTGATCAATCAAGCTGTTGCTGTGATACAGCTCCTCTGTAGTCAGTTCCTGATCAGCCAGACTCTGGTGCCTACGAAGGACTGCGCTCTGCTTGCTGCATCAAGATAAGGACGTCAGCCTGGAGGCGTAGTCTCTTGCCAGGCCGCGGGGTCGATGACACTCCAAAATCGACTCTTGGTAAACTGTTGAAAAAGAGATGACAGTGGTAGTTATTTCATTTCATGCTTGATAGATATGTTTCAGTCCTGGGGCCTTGGTCACTTCTAATACTTGTAATACAACTTTATATACAGATAGTCTCCGAGGACACACTTGCTGTTTGCATATGACGCAGTGCTAATGTGAGAATCAAAATAGAAAGTGCAGAGTTTGGTGGAGAAGTTTGCATAGATGTGTAAAAGAACTAGGATAAAAGCGAATTAAGAAAAAAAGATGAAATTTTGTAACAGAAAGATTAAAGTTGAGATTGGAAAGAATTAGTATAGATGAAGTGAAGGATTTACATACCTGGGAGCTGTGACAACAAATAATAATAATTTGGAATTTTATTATTCTCGAGCTCTTTTTTTTTTATAGGAAATTCGCAAGAGATCGCCCACCAAATTATAAACAATGATACAAAGAGAATCAGTATTAAATACCGACAAGATGATAAATTAAACACATGAGTAACATCTGGGTAGTTTTACTGAAGACGTTTCGCTATCCATTGGCTTTATCAATACGGTACATGGACGTAATATAAAAACAGTAGAAATATATACAGCAGTCGGTAGAAGATGAGGTAATCTGTCCCTCAACCTAGGACCAGGTGATGAGCACTGCAGTCTTGAAGATCAAGTGAAGCACAGGCAGGAAAGCTGGTGCTTATATACTAGAGCAGTACGTGCAGCAGACGAAATGTCTGTGTGCGATTACTCCGTAATCGCATCACACTGTGATGCGATTACGGAGTATGAAATGATCTTAAGAGACGGCGTGGTGTTATGGAAGATATAATACACATAGCGGAATATGGGCTCGTTTAAAGATATATTTCAGAATGTAATAGGCGTTGAAATATGCGTTCCAGATAATGGAACTGGCTTTGAAATATAAATTTTCGAGAGTAAAATAGGAGTTGCTGAAAGGATAAATTGTTTAGAAAGGGTGGAAGAGGATAGTTTGTATATCTCAGGGGTGGATGTACCTTTCTAGAGAAAAGGAAAGGTCCTTGATGCAGGTGAAGGGCTCTTGATCCAAGAAATTAGAGCTTTCTTTTCCTTCCTGGGATCAAGTTTGATCTGAGGAAGTTTTAATACCCCTATACTCTAAGCGCTTCCCCATTAATGTAGCAGCAAATCAACAACAATAATAATAATGACAACAGCAACACCAACAACACGACAACAAATACCAACAACAGAAAGAACAACGATGAAATAATAATACCAACAGTAACAACAGTACCAACAGTAACAACAGTACCAGCAGCAACAACACGACAACAAACACAGGAACAGTATCAACGAAATAACAATACCATCAATAAGAGCAATAATAACATCAACAACAGCAATAATAAAATCAACAATAACAAATAATACTACATGTCAGGAGATGCACCGAATGTTCAGAAGGGTCGGACTGGGGTTGTGACATTTATATGTTTGAGCTTCCAACATATATGAGTGAACTTATAGAAGACACAAGTCCTCAACATTTCGCCCACCAGGGGCTGTAGCACTCGACTGATAAAAAAGTCCCTAGTTTGCGAAACGTGTTCCTTAAGTTTCCTACTTTTCCACACGTCTCATATATATATATATATATATATATATATATATATATATATATATATATATATATATATATATATATATATATATATATATATATATATATTATATATATACGTGTGTGTGTAGAGAGTGAGAGAGAGATGGATGAATTTACAGGGTAAAAGCCGTTATCCTCTTATTTCAAAGCCCAACCCTATCTAAGGTATGCTACCCCCCTCCCCCTCCATCATGCGACCCACAACAGTCGAATAACACCCAGGTACCTACTTACTGTTAAGTGAACAGGGGGTAACAAGTGTAAGAAAAAATGCCCAACGTTTCTACCCACGCCGAGGATTGAACCTGGGACTTACAGTATGTTAACTGAGGGTACTACCAACTGAGCCAGGGAACTTTAACTTATCAATGAACGCTTCATTACATCAATACCGACAAATTGATGAATAAGACACATGTGCAACACCCGGGTATTTTTACTGGAGATACGTCTAGCCTGCACAACGAGCTTCTTTTTAAGCTGATTCCCCTGCACAAGCTTCTTTTCAAGCTGATTCGCCTGCACAACTGACTTCTTTTCAAGCTGATTTGCCTGCACAACTGGCTTCTTTTCAAGCTGATTTGCCTGTACAACTGGCTACTTTTCAACCTGGTTCGCCTGCACAACTGACTTTTCAAGCTGATTCGCCTGCACAACAAGCTTCTTTTTTAAGCTGATTCGCCTACACAACTGGCTTATTTTCAAGCTGATACAATAACACCGTGGAATCTTGGTGCAGGGACTATCTTTACAACTCTGTTGGTAAGCTCTGCCTAAGATATATTCATGACATTCTCCCACTAGTGGGCCCCACCCACCTGTGACCATGTCTACTACTACTGCAACCCCACTTCTTCCAGTGGCTGCACAATAAAAGTCTCATCATTTCTTTGTATTAGACTGATAAAGCCTGGTGTGTGGGCGAGACTTCTCACCAGTTAAGATAGCCAGGTGTTACACGTATGCCTTATTCATCACCCGTGAGTGTTTACCTGGAGGCCAGTGTAGGCCAGACCTAATTGGGATTTAACGTGCTGCTGAAGTGTGAGCACACAGTATTATTGTTCAAAAGAGAATGCTTAACCCATAAGGGGTCACACAGCGCTTGTGTCATCCCTGGAAACATAACTAGGGAGCAAGTGATGGTGAATGCTTCTTTATTCTTTGGTCATTCACCTTTCCCCCCATATACACACATATATATATAGGGAGGTACCACCTCTAGAACTGTCCTAGGGATCCTCATCCTCAGAGAAAAGAATAAACTTGCTTCAGGGAAAACTCAAGGTTCTCCCTGAAGCTGTTTGATAATTTTCTCCTGCCACCCCCTATATTTAATGTATATTTTATTTAAAGACATAATAGATTGACAAAACATTCACAAAAATACAATAGAAAGTAAAACAACATAGGTAACTCAGAGCTACATCTCGAATACTTCTTCCAGCTCCCCGGCGGTGGGCCGCGTGCCCAGAATGCTGCAGGCATTTCATCTCTGGATCGCAACACTGAGTCTCTGAAAGAGGAAGCTGGTCGCCCTGTGGTCCTTGGTGTCTATGATGAGCTTTTCACCCAGCTCTTTGAGGAACTTTAGAGCACACTTGCCTCACGCTCCAAGGGTCTCCGACCCTATTGGGATGAAGTTATAGCAAGAGGGAAGGTCTTCATATTTTCGGATCTTCTGGGTCTCCCTGTAGCTGGCAGCTCCACCCCCTTCCACTACGGAGTATGGCAAGTAGGTGTCTGCCAATGTGGCGGCACAGGTGTAGTCCCAGGCAATCTACTTTCCATCCTTTCAGGATAGCATAGTGGCTCCGTCAGGACGCTTTTGACTTCCGTCAGACCTCTGCACTTGGGGTTCCCGTTGAGCTGGGCAACAGGCTGTGGCGAGGCTTCTCTTTATGATGCCATTGACCTTCTCATGTCTGGCATACTTCCCTTCTGCTGTGTGACACACGAGACCATGAAGTCCAAATTGATCAGCTGTCGCCCTGCCGCAAATACACCCATGTTCGGTGAGGATGCGGGCGGCTAGGCGAAGAGCAACACCAATCCAAATGGCCTGTGGGTCGAGACGGGTGCCCAGGGAGGAATTGGGAACAGCTAACAGGAAATCTCCTGAGTGCGGTGCCTTCACTGCCAGGAGACGAGCTTTATCCTTTCCTGAAGCGTTGGAGAGCATTGTGTTGGCGATTTTTTCCATGATCGGTTTGTCCCAATGGGACTGTTTGTGTTCTTTGGGAGGAGCTGGTCTACTGGAGAAGTCTGTAAGGGTGTCCCACAGAGTAAACCTGGGGTCTTGAGCTCCTACCACGTCTCTCAAGCGTTCGGGAACAATCTTCTTGACTAATGCACTGGAAGCCAAACACGAAGACAGAAAAGCAGGTAAAGCAACTTGCGTTGCTTTGCGCGCCCCTATACCTCCCAGTCGCACTGGGAGGGTTGCCTGATCCCATTGTTGATCTTCTAGTAACAGGTTCAGTACCTTCTTAAAGGTTGATCTCAGGTGTGCGTTACATTCGTCGAGTGTTGGGTTGTCAAAAGAGGGTGCACGCCTCAGGAAGTGAGTCTTGGCATAGTAAGACACCTTGTGAGGAGATTCAGAGCATCATGGGCATCAGGATCGCTTATTCTCTCCTCCATTCTCATCAGGTCATTCAGTTTGTCCTTGAGGACAGTGTCGATGGCCTGGTGACCCAGCGGTGCTCCCAAGAAGGTACTGTTGGACGGAGTGGTAGTAGAGACTTCCGGGAGGATTCTTCGCACAGCATTGATTATTTCCTGGTTCGCTGTGATAATTTCACACTTGGAGGGATTGAGGATGAGTCCCAAGTCTTCTCCCTGTGTTTTCACCAGTTGTAGGTCCCCTACCAGGGGCTCTTCAGTACCTGCCAGAGTGCCATCATCCAGGTACCAGATGTTGAGCTCGCTGCGTAGGCTGGAAGTTAGTTCTCTTACTGCCAAGCAGAAGAGAAGTGGAGCGAGAGGGTCACCCTGCTGAACACCCTCTGATGAGAGAATTTCATGTTCTCCAGACAAAAGAATTGAGGGTTTGCTGTAGCCGGCTGAAATGAAGGGAAAAAGACTGGGGAACCGATCCCGAGCAGCTGGCAAGACAGCATCTCTCTTCACCATATTAAAGGCATTTTTAAAATCAAGTTTGGCTACGGCCTTGTCTTCTGGTATATATATATATATATATATACTCCCAAATATCTGAATATCACCTCCTCCATATCCAATCTGATATTCAATCTTTCATCACCTAATCTTTTTGTTATCCTCATATACTCTTTCCTATATATATATATATATATATATATATATATATTATATATACATACATACATACATACATACATACATACATACACGGTATATTAGAGATTTAGTGAAAATCTGAAAGCAGCATCGGTGGTGAGCGTTGCTGGTAATGGAACACAGCAGAGAACACTCTCCATTATTTTAGGCTTAACATTGCTTGGTGTACTCTCCATAACACACTGGTAATGACGGCACTCGCAAAAGTAAACTTCAGCTTACAGTCCTGAAATTCATTTGTAGTACTGTGGGTTATATCCTAAATACTCGTGCCTTCTGCATATATATTCTACATATGCATCCACGAGCAAGTGGTTTTTAAGCAGTTAACAAGCCTGGGATCGAACCCGTGTTATTTTAGCCCGCCTCGTGGGAAGCAAGCCAAAATTCACGACGCTCTAACCACTGGGCCATCAATCCTATAAACATCATGTACCCAGTAGCACTGGGCATGTTTCATGATGCGAGGACATACGTGGCTGTGGTAAGTTCAGAACTAATATCATTCTACTCTCGCTTGAAGTACTAGCCTTCACAAGCATTTCACATATTAATACAATCACGAACAATGGTTCTGCTCGTGAAGGTTGGTACTTCAAGAGGAAGTAGAATGATATTAGTTCTGAGCTTACCACAGTCACGTATGTCCTCGCATCATGAAACATGCCCAGTGCTACTGAGTACATAATGTTTGTAGGATTGATGGCCCAGTGGTTAGAGCGTTGAGGAGTGTATATATATATATATATATATATATATATATATATATATATATATATATATATATATATATATATATATATATATATATATATATATATATATATATATATGCATATATATATATGCATAGTTCCTTTGTATAAAGGCAAAGGGGATAAAAGAGAGTACAAAAATTATAGGGGGATAAGTCTGCTGAGTATACCTGGTAAAGTGTATGGTAGAGTTATTATTGAAAGAATTAAGAGTAAGACGGAGAATAGGATAGCAGATGAACAAGGAGGCTTTAGGAAAGGTAGGGGGTGTGTGGACCAGGTGTATACAGTGAAACATATAAGTGAACAGTATTTAGATAAGGCTAAAGAGGTCTTTGTGGCATTTATGGATTTGGAAAAGGCGTATGACAGGGTGGATAGGGGGGCAATGTGGCAGATGTTGCAAGTGTATGGTGTAGGAGGTAGGTTACTGAAAGCAGTGAAGAGTTTTTACGAGGATAGTGAGGCTCAAGTTAGAGTATGTAGGAAAGAGGGAAATTTTTTTCCCAGTAAAAGTAGGCCTTAGACAAGGATGTGTGATGTCACCGTGGTTGTTTAATATATTTATAGATGGGGTTGTAAGAGAAGTAAATGCGAGGGTCTTGGCAAGAGGCGTGGAGTTAAAAGATAAAGAATCACACACAAAGTGGGAGTTGTCACAGCTGCTCTTTGCTGATGACACTCTGCTCTTGGGAGATTCTGAAGAGAAGTTGCAGAGATTGGTGGATGAATTTGGTAGGGTGTGCAAAAGAAGAAAATTAAAGGTGAATACAGGAAAGAGTAAGGTTATGAGGATAACAAAAAGATTAGGTGATGAAAGATTGAATATCAGATTGGAGGGAGAGAGTACGGAGGAGGTGAATGTATTCAGATATTTGGGAGTGGACGTGTCAGCGGATGGGTCTATGAAAGATGAGGTGAATCATAGAATTGATGAGGGGAAAAGAGTGAGTGGTGCACTTAGGAGTCTGTGGAGAAAAAGAACTTTGTCCTTGGAGGCAAAGAGGGGAATGTATGAGAGTATAGTTTTACCAACGCTCTTATATGGGTGTGAAGCATGGGTGATGAATGTTGCAGCGAGGAGAAGGCTGGAGGCAGTGGAGATGTCATGTCTGAGGGCAATGTGTGGTGTGAATATAATGCAGAGAATTCGTAGTTTGGAAGTTAGGAGGAGGTGCGGGATTACCAAAACTGTTGTCCAGAGGGCTGAGGAAGGGTTGTTGAGGTGGTTCGGACATGTAGAGAGAATGGAGCGAAACAGAATGACTTCAAGAGTGTATCAGTCTGTAGTGGAAGGAAGGCGGGGTAGGGGTCGGCCTAGGAAAGGTTGGAGAGAGGGGGTAAAGGAGGTTTTGTGTGCGAGGGGCTTGGACTTCCAGCAGGCATGCGTGAGCGTGTTTGATAGGAGTGAATGGAGACAAATGGTTTTAAATACTTGACGTGCTGTTGGAGTGTGAGCAAAGTAACATTTATGAAGGGGTTCAGGGAAACCGGCAGGCCGGACTTGAGTCCTGGAGATGGGAAGTACAGTGCCTGCACTCTGAAGGAGGGGTGTTAATGTTGCAGTTTAAAAACTGTAGTGTAAAGCACCCTTCTGGCAAGACAGTGATGGAGTGAATGATGGTGAAAGTTTTTCTTTTTCGGGCCACCCTGCCTTGGTGGGAATCGGCCAGTGTGATAATAATAATAATAATAATAATAATAATAATATATATATATATATATATATATATATATATATATATATATATATATATATATATATACATATATATAATACTACATATATATATATATATATGTCGTGCCGAATAGGCAGAACTTGCGATCTTGGCTTAAATAGCAACGCTCATCTTGCCATATAGGACAAGCGAAAATTTTTGTATGCAATAATTTCGCCAAAATCATTCTGAACCTAACGAAAAAAATATATTTCACTGTGTTTGTTTAGTATTAAATTATTGTAAACAAATCTAAAATATATATAGTTGGGTTAGGCTAAAATAAATTGTTCTTGTTATAATAAGGTTAGGTAATTTTTTTAAGATTCTTTTAGTGCAAAATTAAAACTTTTTACATTAACATTAATGAAAAAAATGTATCTTTAAACGTATAAGAGAAAATTTTAGAAAGGACTTAATTTTAAATGAGTTCTTGCTAATTGACCAGTTTTACATATTCGGCACGACATATATATATACCAGGTGTGTGAAGGCCAAAAGTAAACATACATGAAGACAGAATAGCAAATGAAAATAAGCATTGCATATTTCGATCAGCAGGAACGGAATTTTGTAGGATAGGGTGACCACCTCTCAGTTCAGGTGACCTGAAGGTGGACACGTGACCTGAGGGGGCTGGGGCAGCAACGGTATCAGGTTTCTCCTAGCCTTCTGAGGTCTGAAAATTAGAGTCCAGGGCAATCATAACTTTGTACGAGTGATGATTTCTGTCGCTTGGGTATTTCGCTCATTTCGTTAATAATTTGCGTAGAAGCACTTGCTCCAAGGAATTGGTGCTACCTACCCCTTTGATCTAACCTGATTATCTCTCATGCCCCAGGCGTAGTATGACCCTTACGAATTTAGAGCTTGCCAGTGAGTATAATTATAATATGAGTGATAATAATAATGGTGATAAAGACACTAATTGCATTAAAGTCGTTTATTATAGTTGATAAAGTACGCCCGTGCATGGAGTCTTTAACTAATGAAGGACTTTACCGCTATCATCTTTATTACCACTTGTCTGCCTAACTCCACCACTCTGCACCAATAATAATAGTCATAATAATAATGATGATAGTAATAATATTATTAATGCTATTATTAAAAATATTATTACTGTTATTATTAAAAATAATATTACTGCTATTATTAAAAATAATATTATTTACTGCTATTATTAAAATAATGTTATTATTAAAAATAATAATAATCATATTTCAGAAGGCACATACGAGGCCAGGAGCATCATCACTGCCCAGTATTAATGACTCGGTTATCCACACTGGTTTACAGATGCAAGGTAAACAACTGTACAATCCAGTAAGACAATGTAAACAGTACATTGGAATCCTTTAATAAACTGCTAATTCTTTCAAGGCAAAAATACGAGACGTATGTATATGCAAAACAGGGAAATCCCAACACAAGTCAAAAATGTGCCCCTGTGCCCCAGCAAAATGGGTAATTGTGTAAGCCGCAGTATAGAAAACTTCAGCTTTGATGTAGTCGGCCAATATGAAATTCCCGGCAGAGATTTTCCTCAGTTATACAGAGAACAAACGCAGAGACATTTAAATACGTATATATTTTTTAATTCAGTTTGAGAGATGAGTTAGCTGTCGCTCAGCACTGAATGACGGCCATTACAGTTTGAACACTTTCCTCTGTAATAATAATAGTATCAATAATAATAATAATAATAATAATAAGGACTAGATATATATTTAACTGCTATACTGATGGGGAAGGGACTAATGTGGTTTATTATATATATATATATATATATATATATATATATATATATATATATATATATATATATATATATATATATATATATATATATTTATTTATTATCACACTGGCCGATTCCCACCAAGGCAGGGTGGCCCGAAAAAGAAAAACTTTCACCATCATTCACTCCATCACTGTCTTGCCAGAAGGGTGCTTTACACTACAGTTTTTAAACTGCAACATTAACACCCCTCCTTCAGAGTGCAGGCACTGTACTTCCCATCTCCAGGACTCAAGTCCGGCCTGTCGGTTTCCCTGAATCCCTTCATAAATGTTACTTTGCTCACACTCCAACAGCACGTCAAGTATTAAAAACCATTTGTCTCCATTCACTCCTATCAAACACGCTCACGCATGCCTGCTGGAAGTCCAAGCCCCTCGCACACAAAACCTCCTTTACCCCCTCCCTCCAACCCTTCCTAGGCCGACCCCTACCCCGCCTTCCTTCCACTACAGACTGATACACTCTTGAAGTCATTCTGTTTCGCTCCATTCTCTCTACATGTCCGAACCACCTCAACAACCCTTCCTCAGCCCTCTGGACAACAGTTTTGGTAATCCCGCACCTCCTCCTAACTTCCAAACTACGAATTCTCTGCATTATATTCACACCACACATTGCCCTCAGACAATAGGTAGTAGGTTGGTAGACAGCAACCGCCCAGGGAGGTACTACCGTCCTGCCAAGTGAGTGTAAAACGAAAGCTTGTAATTGTTTTACATGATGGTAGGATTGCTGGTGTCCTTTTTTCTGTCTCATGAACATGCAAGATTTCAGGTATGTCTTGCTACTTCTACTTACACTTAGGTCACACTACACATACGTGTACAAGCGTATATATACACACATACCCCTCTGGGTTTTCTGCTATTTTCTTTCTAGTTCTTGTTTAATTCCTCTTATCTCCATGGGGAAGTGGAACAGAATTCTTCCTCCGTAAGCCATGCGTGTTGTAAGAGCCGACTAAACTGCCGGGAGCAAGGGGTATATATATATATATATATATATATATATATATATATATATATATATATATATATATATATATATATATATATATATATATATATATATATATATATTACCAGTTCCTACCACCATTAAACTTATTAAACTTTGCATTGTTGATGCAAAATTTGTATTTAATGATAAATTTTACACTCAGAAATTTGGTATGGCAATGGGGAATCCTCCTTCACCTGTTCTTAGTAATCTATACATGGAATTTTTTGAAACAAGATTGCTTAACACAATCCTCCCTAATAGAGCAAAATGGTTCAGATATGTCGATGATATTTTATGTCTTATGCCCAAGAATGTAGATATACACCATTTCCTTGGCAAATTAAATAGCTTAGCCCATTCTATAAACTTTACTGTTGAGTTTGAGGAAAATAACTCATTGCCTTTTCTAGATGTTTTAATTATTAAGAGTAATAATGAATTCAAATTTAAAATTTACAGAAAACCTACAAATAACTGTTCCTATGTACACTATTATTCTTCCCATCAAGATAAAGTTAAACTGTCTGTTTTCTCATCAATGATTTTGAGAGCTTTACGTATTTGTAGTCCAGAGTTCATAGATGAAGAAATATCCAAAATTTATGAAATAGCCAATGATCTGAAATACCCGAGGAATGTAATTGATAATTTATTTAAAATTGCTAGAAATACTTTTTACAACCCAAAAAGGGACAACCAACCTTATTCAACTAAAAATATGTTGGTTCTCCTTTACCATGAAAACTTGGTGGATATGCCTTCTCTTCTTAAGACTTTTAATATTAAAGTGTATTTAAAAATCTTGATACAGTAAAAAAACTTTTGATGAAGAATTCCCCCCAAAATGCTGACGGATGTCTATAAGATTCCTTGTAAAATTTGCGATAAAGTTTATTACGGTCAAACTGGTAAAAGTCTCGAACTTAGATTAAAACAACATAAATATAGCATTAGAACTGGACAAGATTCCAGTGCTCTATTTATTCATGTGAGAGACTTGAACCATCCAATTCATTTTCAAAAAGTTGAGAAAGTTGTATCAAGCAAGTCCATGGTTGACAGAAATATAATTGAATCTTGTTTCATAAAAAGCAGTTTTGAAAATAATATGAATATTTCCTTAGGTTTGTATAAATTAGATTCATTTATAATTAATAAAATTTGGTTAGAGTTTAATAATACATTGGACAAATAATAAACCTTATTTCTTGGGTAGAATGATTTGTTGGTGGGTTGTCGTGAGGACCTGTCTAGTTGGACCAGCGAACCTACTGCAGTGTTCCTCTTTTCTTATGAATCCGGTATTGTCTCGCGTCAGGTGTTTCTTTGTTGTGGGAGTTGACTGTGAGGTGTGGTCTAAGCCCTTTTATTGCCTTCCTTTGATGTATTACTTTCATAGTTCCTTGACAATGTGAGTAGTCACGAAAGCGCTTGGAATTTCACTATTTCACAGTGTTTGTTTTT
>NC_091298.1:55848479-55853479 GCF_038502225.1 Cherax quadricarinatus
AAAGTGCAATGAACAATGCTCCATAATAATAATAATAATGGGTAACTAAAGTGTAATGAATACTTGAAAATGCTCAGTAATAACCCACATGGAGCCAATAATTCAGAAGATTAATTGATCTGTATATTTCGATCCCCTTCTGGGAGATGCTTTTGTCTCCAATAATAATAATAATAATAAATCACCCCGTTTAGAGTGTGATATCTAGAAATTGTATAATATCGTAATAAATATGTGCATCAATTTACGAACAAACGTGTCCGTTTCTCGTCTCATAGGAAGACAGTCGACGGTTCTGGCGACTACTGTGTCAGCATGATGACCGGAGACAGGTCACAGGTCATACAGTAACAGTGGAAACTGCTGGTCACGCGATGCTTAACGGAGGAGGAGAGATGGAGGGACAATGTATCACTGAGAGATACACAACCCTGGTTCTCAAGACAATGTATCACTGAGACACATGACCCTGGTCGTCAAGATAATGTATCACTGGGATACACAGTCCAGGTCGCCAAGACCACCCTGATGGACCAGCATAATAAATTTAGGTCTTAAAAGACCTGAAAAAAACCTTTCCCCTACCTCTGTCGGTCAGTGTTTACACACAACAAACAAGTGAGGTGCGTGTCTTCAGGTGACGGGGCACCTGTGTGTTCCTACTTACTAATAAAGCGAAATATGGAGTAATAATGAGACTTCTATTATGTAAGCTGCCATTGCAGTGAGATATATTAACACAGCAGTGTGTTATTAACCATACGGTGGTATGCTGTTAAGACACCATGGCATGGTTTAAGATTTAGACAACGTCATAATGTAAGAATTATATATCGTTATGTTAGATCCAGACACAACGGTATAACGTTCAAGTAAGACAACAGTATGGCGTTATATCAAGAAGCAGCAGTATAGTGTTTTATTAAGACAAAACTCCTTTTATGTTAGATTAAGAAAACTGTATGGAGTTACATCAGGACGCAAGGGTATGTTGGTAATTAAGCACATTAGAATAGGGTCATGGTAAGACCCACCAGAATAGTGTTAGACTAGACACATCTAAGTAGTGCTTGATTAAGACAAAGATTTGGTGTTTTGAAGAATTAGACGCAGTGTTCTAAGACACACATGGTCTAAGACTATAGACTAAAGATTATATAACTAAGATGCACATGGTCTAAGACAATAAAGAATATATAACCAAGACACACATGGTTTAGGACTGTAGACTAAACACACTATAGCGTGAGTCTACGACATGTCGTAATATGTTTATGCGCTATAACTCCTTATTTGTGAGTACACACATATTACGTGTCTCAAAATATACTTCATGGTCACATGCCAGCCCAGTGCTGTTCAGTATAGTTTTATATCAACGTTCTTTGCTTACAAAAAGATTTTAAATTTACCTTCAAATATAGTGATATGATAAATAGTTAAAACTGGTAAAAAAAAATAGATGAACTTCTAACTAAATGCTAGTTAATATGTGAGTTATGTGTATGAAAGATATTGCTAATGTTATTATTTTAGGAGGCCTGGTCTGAAACTACGCCGCGGGGGCGGTCTGAAATAGCTCGCGGGGGATTAGTCCGTTATATCGAGGGGTCTGCTAAAGTTGAAATTTTAGCTACACTTGGCATATAACGTCATACTGTGTAGGAGTATGTAAATTGACATAATGCAAAAATGATATATGTACTTCATTTTAAGGGAAGACTTGAGCAAAATCTTTATATTTTATAGGAAATGCATTCACTTAGGACTTTTAATGAAGACGTTTGTGTCATATTTCTACTTTCTTCTGCCCCTGTATATAGCTATTTCACCCTCATACTCCTCGTGTGCTTGGAGTGATCAAGGTCAGAGGACCGAAACGTCTTAAGTGAAGGTGTTCCAAATGAAAACATTAGTGTTTATTTCCATCAGGTGGTCGGGAGTCATCTGACTTCTTCAGTTTATGTTTTGAATATCCCAAGTTACTAGGTTCAGTTATGTTGCTTCTGACATCACTGTAACATAAGACTCACGGTGTACAACCAGCGCTAGTTGTTCATCAACCTGTCTCTCTTGTTATTTTGCACCCTGTGTGTTTTTTTTTTTTTTTGCTCTGTAACCTGTGTGATTTTGGTTCTGCTCCCTGTGTTTTTTGTTTTTTTTTTGCAACCTGTGTGTCTTTTGCTCTGCAACCTATGTGTTTTTTTTATATAACCTATGTGCTTTTGGTTCTGTACCCTGTGTTTTGCATCCTATATATTTTTTTTTGTTTTGAAACCTATGTATCTTGTTGTTCTGCACCTATGTGGTTTTTGTGCTTTGCTGTTCTGCAACTTGTGTGCATTTTATTCTTCAACCTGTGTTTGTTATGTAACCTGTATGTCTTTTATTCTGAAACTTGTGTGTTTTGTTCTGCAACTTATGAGTTTGTTGTTCTGCAGGCTATGGGTTTTTATCGTTCTGCAGGCTATGTGTTAGTTCTACAAGCTAGGTATTTTGTTAATCTTCAACGCATGTGCCTTTTTTCGTTATCTTAAATCACTTGTTGTGAGCTTCCTGACTCCTCTTGGAGTCAGGAAGCGTATACATATCCTTATTTCACGGTCTGCTACTCTCGCGGGAGTCGATATTACGCTTCACGGCTGTGTGAGGCTGCTGTGGTACCCACTGTACCATTCTACATTTACTGCACCATTGTGAAATTTCGGTGTGCTTAAAATTATTGTTAATGTCCTTTAAATACGTATTTTAGTAAAGAATTAGATACATGTGCAACATCTGGGTATCTTTATTTGTAGACGTTTCGCCATCGAGCGGCTTTATCAATCCAGATTCAAAGACATATTGTATACCATTCATGTGCAACGTATTTTAGTGGTATCCTAAGCATATAAAAACTTACTTAAGGCTGGTAATTCAGGTTTGTAAAGGCATCTTATTTATTTATTCCTTTAAGAGCGAAGAAGATAGGAACCTGCAGTTGAGCAGTAATAATACCATCATTAAACTACTGTTTACCGGACAGGTTTTTTTAAACTTCGACTTGTCACGAGTAGTTGATAACGCAATTACTGCTAAGTAGGGGGACTGGAATCTGTGTAGATACTGATAGGCAAGTACACGGGGTGATGAGTTATACTTCTAGTAGATTATGAAGTCAGGAATGTTTAGTAAACAGAAGGAAGTACATAAACTCTGCTGCTGTACTCTTCTGCTGTGCTTCTTGCACAGTATTGCTGGGATGTACTACTGCACAGTACTGTTGTGCTGCTCTACTGTATTTATTCTGCTGTTCTCTGCTGCAATATTTCTGCTGTGTACTGCTGTAACCCTAGTTTTATATACTGCCAGGAGCATAAATGACCATACATCAGAGTTGCTGCACTGTCGTCCGTGTCTTGGTGTGCATTTTAACAACACATGTTAAATAAAAGTGTGTTTACAATACATTAAATGTTCATAATTAACTATAAAGCAGAGAGGAAGCGTTTGACGACGTTTCAGTCAATTCTGGACTATTATTAAGTGAAGGTCCGGATAACGGTCCAGCACGGACCGAAAATATCTCAAAATTGCAGAATAATATATATATATATAATATATATATATATATATATATATATATATATATATATATATATATATATATATATATATATATATATATATATATATATATATGAGAGAGAGAGATAAATGGGGAGCAGAGCGAATATTAAATATGTAAGGTTTATTTCAGTGGTAAGATTTTCAGCGGATATTTGAGCGAGACTTTGTGAATTGTGAATGGTTTCAGCAAGTGTTTCGTGGCTTTTATTATTCAGGGAAGATATTAAAGCGGGTGGTGGTGTAATTGTGTGTACAAAGGGTGTTGTAAGGAAGTAATCTAACACTTGTCATGTGTATATAGTGACGCTGGTATTATAGTAACGTTACGCTCGTGTTACCATGTGTATATAGTGAGGCTGGTATTATAGTAACGTCACGCTCGTGTTACCATGTATATATAGTGAGGCTGGTAATGCAGTAACGTCACGCTTATGTTATGTGTGTGTATAGAGGGGGTGGTAAGGCAGTAACGTCACGCCCGTGTTAGTTTAACAGAGCGTGGAATGTAGTGAGCACTCAGGAGAGGCGGAATTAAATAGTCTGGTGTTGCTCCGGTTACCGCCAGTAAAGGAGTGTTAATGCCAGGCTTGTAAATGCTTTAGTCTGTGCTAGAAATTTGTTGAAACTGGTTTCTTTTTATTTTGTTGTCTGGTTCTCGTTATTTTTACGCCGTTCAATTTACATAGTTTTTACAACGTTCAATTTACAGACTTTTATCTCTACAGGGTTCAGTTTGCGTTCATTATTTACACAGTACAATTTACAGGCTTAATCTACGCAGTTAACTTTGAATACACAGGCTTTTTAAACCAAGCTGTGTATTTCTCTCAGCGTATATATGCTGAGAGTTTCCTGTAATCCTTTTTTTTAGGGATTAAATTATTCTTGTCTGGCGGGGAAAAGGCTACTGTGTGACCTTAATGACCCTCGTGTAGGTGATAGGTTTTAAACCCCATTAACCAAATTTATGTTTTTTACATCATATACACCGAGAGGTGTATGGCTTTCTGTGTATATACACTGAGAGGTGTATGCCTCTCGGTGTATATACACTGAGAGGTGTATGCCTCTCGGTGTATATACACTGAGAGGTTACTTTAATCCTTTCATTAAGGTATCCATGACGGGTGATGTACATTTTTAATGGTCCTCGTGCAATCAATAGGCTTTAAACCCCATTAACCAACCCTTATGTAGTTCACGTGACAGGTTAAGAGCTGTTAATTATTTTCAAAACTGATCGCTGTCTAAGGCATACTGGCACCTTCCCAGGATGCCACCCACTACAGTCACCTACTACCCAGGTACACATTTACTGCTATGTGAACTAGTCACCTACCACCCAGGTACACATTTACTGCTATGTGAACTAGTCACCTACCACCCAGGTA
>NC_091298.1:55857095-55872095 GCF_038502225.1 Cherax quadricarinatus
GATTACTTGCTCTCAGAATATTTTCATTACATTTTCCAAATAACGTAGGTAATAAATCTATCTGTCAATCATGAGGCAAAAAGTACCTTATAGGCTTCAGTATAAATAATTTTATGCATTAAATGGGTGCAAGACAGTGTTATAACTCCCCATCTGCACACAAATAATGTGAAGTTTGTAAGGGTTAAATCAACGATTTTTTTATCGTGTTCAAAGCGCTCGTCACAATACTGACCAGGGCGGAGCAGAAATAATCCATCACACAAATTGCTGTTGTCAGAGGAAATAATAGACGGCTTATGAGATAAGTGGTAGAGTTTTTGGCTCACAATGAAAAGGACCCTTGTTCGATTTCCAGGTTGGGGTAGAGGTATGGGAAAATCTCCTTACACATGCTTGCCCCCTTCTTCATGTGGTATTATGTAAGGTAGCATCAACTGTCCCTGTTCGTGTGGTATTATGTAAGGTGTCATCAACTGTCCCTGTTCGTGTGGTATTATGTAAGGTAGCATCAACTGTCCCTGTTCGTGTGGTATTAGACAAGGTAACATCAACTGCCCATGTTCGTGTTGTATTATGTAAGGTAGCATCAACTGCCTCTGTTCGCGTGTTATTATGTAAGGTAGCATCGACAGCCCCTGTTTATGTGATATTAGTTACCCCTGCCCGCTTATCAGTAAATTGGTGCCTTTACTCACCTATTTGTGGTTGCAGAGGTCCACTCTCCCTGCTCCAAGAGCCTTATCGTATCTCTTCTTAAAGCTATGAATGGATCGTGCCTCCACTCTCCAAATTGTTCCACTTCCAGACAACTCTAAGGCTGAAGAAATACTTCCTAGCCTCTCTATGGCTCATCTGAATCTGAGTTTTTAACACCCAGTTGTGTCTTCTTGTTCTTGTGTCCCATCTCTGAAATATTCTGGCCCTGTCCACCTTGTCAGTTCCTCTCAGTATTTCATTGTTAACTGAGTGTTGTGGGTGGCATCATGCTGAGTCTACTTGTCTTGCAGCAAGTAGGTACCAGGATGATAAAGAATTAGACACTTTTGCAACATTTGGGAATCTTCATTGTGTAAACGCTTCACCAACAAGTGGCTTCCTCAGTGTTCAACTTGTCGATTTTAAAACCATTTACATCACACCAGGGTGTTACTCCACTCTTCCCAGTAGCAACGCTTATTTCTAGTCAATACAGTATGCAATTGTGGAAAAAAATATTGGTGACAAGTTATGCAGATTTATTGTAAAGCCCCCTGGATACGCAGAGTATTTCGGGTAACTGTGGGTGCCACCCTGGCACCACAGGCATCATGGCACCTGCCTCGAAGGGACTCGCATCCAGTACGATGAGATAGTTAAACACACTTTTAGTCGATCTGTGTTACCTGTTGTCGATTTCGGGGATCATCGTCCCCGCAGACCAGCCCCAGGTCGGTTCCTGCCTCGAATCATCTAATGAAATCCCAGAATACATAAGCATTTAAGACTCTTCAAAGAACCGCTTTGATACCTGTAGTAGTAGCAGTAATTGTACTAGTAGTAATAGTAGTAGTATTAATAGTAATAATAGTACTAATAATAATAATAATAATAATAATAATAATAGTAATAATTGTTTAAAGGTATTTCAGTTACTTTGAATTATTTTGCATATTGTGTTGTTAATTTTAAATGTTACATCAGTTTTTCTCTATCACTTAAGTTTCTTCACAACATGATGTAAATCTTTGCTTAGAGTGTATGCATAAAATGTTATCTTATCAAATAAAAAAAAGTGTAGAAAAGGGTGTATTTATTGAAGTTACACTTAATAACACTTAAAATATTGATAAAATTGACCACTAATAAGTTCCAGACTCCTTGTTAAATCTGTCTTCCCTTCGACACTGTGTTTGTTATTCTTCCGTTTGTGTTTTTTATGGTGTGTGTGTGCGTTATCCAGCAGTAGTCGGCCATCATGTTGATACTCCATTTACCTTGGTACTCTATCTCCATCTCCTTTATATCCTGGTGAAACCTTTCATCTTTGCTCTTCACTCAGAGTTTCCAGAGTCTCCGGAAAGTAGTCCAAATGAGCATCCTGGAAACGTACTTTGAGACTCACGTTACATCCTAAAACCTTCAGTGTTTCCAACATCCTCTCCACTATTTTTTCTGTAGTTTGGGTCCTTATGTTTACCTGAGAACTTTTTTTATAACGTCTTTAAAGGTAATTTATGCCTCTTTCTTTAACATGAAGCAGAGAGTTTTCAGAATTCTCATCCTGAAGAAGTTTTCTTATATCTGGGCCGACAAATATACCTTCTTTGAGCCTGCTGTCAGACATTCCTGGAAACTTCTTGCAAAAAGCCAAGTTTTATGTGTAGAGTATGTAAAGTTTGGATACAACATCACTTATTTTTAGTGTTGTATCCTTGTACACTACAGAAGGAAAATCAGTAGTCATCACTGTGATTAAGGACAACAGTGGAAAAAAAGTCACTTCGTTTGACTTTTTGGGTTATTATAGGTTCTCTACACACATACTGGTATGTATGGTAATCTATGTAACCGTATTTGTGTATACCTGAATAAACTTATTTGGTTTCTTCAAGATCACTGGAACACCAAAACGACGGAAAAAATAATTTCGTCCACTGCCTTAGTTCTTCACCACAACCAGAAGAGACTTTATGGGGAGCCCATGATTTCTCCTGGTCTCCAACTTTCACTACAAAGTATGCGTAGTAAACTTTGTTGACCAAGTGTGCAATATCTCTCTCTTGTTTCTTAATGACAAATTCACCACACAAAGTATAACAGAAACTGTACGGGGAGTTAACACAGCCTCGTGTAGCCATTCTGAGAGTTAACACAGCCTCGTGTAGCCATTCTGAGAGTTAACACAGCCTCGTGTAGCCATTCTGAGAGTTAACACAGCCTCGTGTAGCCATTCTGAGAGTTAACACAGCCTCGTGTAGCCATTCTGAGAGTTAACACAGCCTCGTGTAGCCATTCTGAGAGTTAACACAGCCTCGTGTAGCCATTCTGAGAGTTAACACAGCCTCGTGTAGCCATTCTGAGAGTTAACACAGCCTCGTGTAGCCATTCTGAGAGTTAACACAGCCTCGTGTAGCCATACTGAGAGTTAACACAGCCTCGTGTAGCCATTCTGAGAGTTAACACAGCCTCGTGTAGCCATTCTGAGAGTTAACACAGCCTCGTGTAGCCATTCTGAGAGTTAACACAGCCTCGTGTAGCCATTCTGAGAGTTAACACAGCCTCGTGTAGCCATTCTCGAGAGTTAACACAGCCTCGTGTAGCCATACTGAGAGTTAACACAGCCTCGTGTAGCCATTCTGAGAGTTAACACAGCCTCGTGTAGCCATTCTGAGAGTTAACACAGCCTCGTGTAGCCATACTGAGAGTTAACACAGCCTCGTGTAGCCATTCTGAGAGTTAACACAGCCTCGTGTAGCCATTCTGAGAGTTAACACAGCTCTACTCTGAAATAAAATTAAAATACAATAACACATGTTCTAAAACAAAACAAAAAATTCAATAAACATCTGTATTAAAAAAAATGCGGTGAACACCTGTACTAAAAAACAAAAAAATACAATAAACACCTGTTCCAAAACAATAAAAATACAATAAATACCTGTTCTAAAACAAAACAAAAATATAATAAATACATGTACTAAAACAAAAAAATACAATAAATACCTGCAGTAAACCAAAAAAATACAATAAATACATACACTAAAACAAAAATACAATAAACAACTGTAATAAAACACAGTAAACACCTGTAATAAGAAAAAAAAAATACAGTAAACACCTCCAATAAAAAAATACAATAAACACCTGTAATAAAGTAAAAAATACAAGAAACACCTTGACTAAAACAAAAATGGAATGCACGTTCGTACTCTACAGAGACATGACGTTAACTGGCAGCTTTCAGCCTCCTCAAGTGCCCCCTAACCTCTTCACCCTTGTAATCCCTGAAACTCCAGTAACCTCTACACCCTCTACACCCTCTCTCCCTCACAACCTCTTTCCCTCTCAACTCACATTTTAAAAGCTTTTATGTGACAAGGGGACAGTGGCAACACAGCTTTCTGGGCGACTGGAGAGGAGAAAAAACTGTAGGTAAGACAGACCTGAGCAGAATGAAATCTGCACAACGAAATTGATAAACATTCAACAGATCTTAAGCAAAGATATTGATCTGGACTTGTGAAATAGTTCTCTAGGATATGAGACGAAATAAGATATTTAATCATCAAACATCGAATGAAAAAAATCGTATTTGGGTAAAAAAACGTGAGAGTATGTGTGTCATGTATGATAATTTAGGAGTTATGTCACATAACCCCCTTTTTTTTTTTTTTTTTTAACCCGAGGAAAATTATCTCCATTGAGGAGCCCGTATTTTAATTTCAAGTTTGCATAAATCCATCAAGAATGATTGATGGCTTCGCGAAATTTATTAGACGAAGAATATACTACCCCCGTAGCACCACGCAAGAATCTTATTTTATTTCACTCTCGGCGGGCCCCTCAGGGTAGGTTCCTTGACGCTGGTGAGGGGCTCTTGATCTAGGGTACTGGATCTGTGCTCCGGTTCCCTGAATTGAGCCTGAATACCTTCCACCCCCCCACATGCGCTGTATACTCTTACGGGTTTAGCGCTTCCCCATGATTATAGTAATAATCCCATGGCGGAGATATGTAGTAGCTTTTATCTGGAATGTAAATTACTGATTGTGATGCTTATAAGTGATGTTATAAAGTGGAGAATGTTCCTCCGGTGAGTGCTTTCCCATGACCAATAATAATAATAATAATTATAATAATAATGGTAGTCTATTATTCCTCTGTCTTTCAGTGCTGAATGATAGCTAAGTCATTTATCCAATATTAGGTGCCAGATGGTTTTCTGTCATTCATCACTCAGTTGTGAGTGGCATGGTGTCATTCATCACTCACTCAGCGGTGAGTGGCATGGTGTCATTCATCACTCACTCAGCTGTGAGTGGCATGGTGTCATTCATCACTCACTCAGCGGTGAGTGGCATGGTGTCATTCATCACTCACTCAGCTGTAAGTGGCATGGTGTCATTCATCACTCAGCTGTGAGTGGCATGGTGTCATTCATCACTCACTCAGCGGTGAGTGGCATGGTGTCATTCATCACTCACTCAGCTGTGAGTGGCATGGTGTCATTCATCACTCACTCAGCGGTGAGTGGCATGGTGTCATTCATCACTCACTCAGCTGTGAGTGGCATGGTGTCATTCATCACTCACTCAGCGGTGAGTGGCATGGTGGCATTCATCACTCACTCAGCTGTGAGTGGTATGGTGTCATTCATCACTCACTCAGCGGTGAGTGGCATGGTGGCATTCATCACTCACTCAGCTGTAAGTGGCATGGTGTCATTCATCACTCACTCAGCGGTGAGTGGCATGGTGGCATTCATCACTCACTCAGCGGTGAGTGGCATGGTGTCATTCATCACTCACTCAGCGGTGAGTGGCATGGTGTCATTCATCACTCAGCTGTGAGTGGTATGGTGTCATTCATCACTCACTCAGCGGTGAGTGGCAGGGTGTCATTCATCACTCACTCAGCTGTGAGTGGCATGGTGTCATTCATCACTCACTCAGCGGTGAGTGGTATGGTGTCATTCATCACTCACTCAGCGGTGAGTGGCATGGTGTCATTCATCACTCACTCAGCGGTGAGTGGCATGGTGTCATTCATCACTCACTCAGCGGTGAGTGGTATGGTGTCATTCATCACTCACTCAGCGATGAGTGGCATGGTGTCATTCATCACTCACTCAGCTGTGAGTGACATGGTGTCATTCATCACTCACTCAGCGGTGAGTGGCATGGTGTCATTCATCACTCACTCAGCGGTGAGTGGCATGGTGTCATTCATCACTCAACGGTGAGTGGTGTGTTGTCATTCATCACTCACTCAGCGGTGAGTGGCATGGTGTCATTCATCACTCAGCGGTGAGTGGCATGGTGTCATTCATCACTCACTCAGCTGTGAGTGGCATGGTGTCATTCATCACTCAGCTGTGAGTGGCATGGTGTCATTCATCACTCACTCAGCTGTGAGTGGTATGGTGTCATTCATCACTCACTCAGCTGTGAGTGGCATGGTGTCATTCATCACTCACTCAGCTGTGAGTGACATGGTGTCATTCATCACTCACTCAGCTGTGAGTGGCATGGTGTCATTCATCACTCAGCTGTGAGTGGCATGGTGTCATTCATCACTCACTCAGCTGTGAGTGGCATGGTGTCATTCATCACTCAGCGGTGAGTGGCATGGTGTCATTCATCACTCACTCAGCGGTGAGTGGCATGGTGTCATTCATCACTCACACAGCTGTGAGTGGCATGGTGTAATTCATCACTCACTCAGCGGTGAGTGGCATGGTGTAATTCATCACTCACTCAGCTGTGAGTGGCATGGTGTAATTCATCACTCACTCAGCGGTGAGTGGCATGGTGTCATTCATCCATTACTCAACGGTGAGTGGCATGGTGTCATTCATCACTCACTCAGCGGTGAGTGGCATGGTGTCATTCATCACTCACTCAGCGGTGAGTGGCATGGTGTCATTCATCACTCACTCAGCGGTGAGTGGCATGGTGTCATTCATCACTCACTCAGCGGTGAGTGGCATGGTGTCATTCATCACTCACTCAGCTGTGAGTGGCATGGTGTCATTCATCACTCACTCAGCGGTGAGTGGCATAGTGTCATTCACCACTCACTCAGCGGTGAGTGGCATGGTGTCATTCATCACTCACTCAGCTGTGAGTGGCATGGTGTCATTCATCACTCACTCAGCGGTGAGTAGCATGGTGTCATTCATCACTCACTCAGCGGTGAGTGGCATGGTGTCATTCATCACTCAGCAGTGAGTGGCATGGTGTCATTCATCACTCACTCAGCGGTGAGTGGCATGGTGTCATTCATCACTCAGTCAGCGGTGAGTGGCATGGTGTCATTCATCACTCACTCAGCGGTGAGTGGCATGGTGCCATTCATCACTCAGCAGTGAGTGGCATGGTGTCATTCATCACTCAGCGGTGAGTGGCATGGTGTCATTCATCACTCACTCAGCTGTGAGTGGCATGGTGTCATTCATCACTCACTCAGCGGTAAGTAGCATGGTGTCATTCATCACTCACTCAGCGGTGAGTGGCATGGTGTCATTCATCACTCACTCAGCTGTGAGTGGCATGGTGTCATTCATCACTCACTCAGCTGTGAGTAGCATGGTGTCATTCATCACTCACTCAGCGGTGAGTGGCATGGTGTCATTCATCACTCACTCAGCGGTGAGTGGCATGGTGTCATTCATCACTCACTCAGCGGTGAGTAGCATGGTGTCATTCATCACTCACTCAGCTGTGAGTGGCATGGTGTCATTCATCACTCACTCAGCGGTGAGTGGCATGGTGTCATTCATCACTCAGCGGTGAGTGGCATGGTGTCATTCATCACTCAGCGGTGAGTGGCATGGTGTCATTCATCACTCAGCTGTGAGTGGCATGGTGTCATTCATCACTCAGCAGTGAGTGGCATGGTGTCATTCATCACTCAGCTGTGAGTGGCATGGTGTCATTCATCACTCAGCGGTGAGTGGCATGGTGTCATTCATCACTCAGCTGTGACTGGCATGGTGTCATTCATCACTCAGCGGTGAGTGGCATGGTGTCATTCATCACTCAGCGGTGAGTGGCATGGTGTCATTCATCACTCAGCGATGAGTGGCATGGTGTCATTCATCACTCAGCTGTGAGTGACATGGTGTCATTCATCACTCACTCAGCTGTGAGTGACATGGTGTCATTCATCACTCAGCGGTGAGTGGCATGGTGTCATTCATCACTCACTCAGCTGTGAGTGGTATGGTGTCATTCATCACTCACTCAGCGGTGAGTGGCATGGTGTCATTCATCACTCACTCAGCTGTGAGTGGCATGGTGTCATTCATCACTCACTCAGCGGTGAGTGGTATGGTGTCATTCATCACTCACTCAGCGGTGAGTGGTATGGTGTCATTCATCACTCACTCAGCGGTGAGTAGTGTGGTGTCATTCATCACTCAGCGGTGAGTGGCATGGTGTCATTCATCACTCACTCGGCTGTGAGTGGCATGTCACTCATCACTCAGCTGTGAGTGACATGGTGTCATTCATCACTCACTCGGCTGTGAGTAACATGGTGTCATTCATCACTTACTCAGCTGTGAGTGGCATGGTGTCATTCATCACTCACTCAGCTGTGAGTGACATGGTGTCATTCATCACTCACTCAGCTGTGAGTGGCATGGTGTCATTCATCACTTACTCAGCAGTGAGTGGCATGGTGTCATTCATCACTCACTCAGCTGTGAGTGGCATGGTGTCATTCATCACTCACTCAGCTGTGAGTGGCATGGTGTCATTCATCACTCACTCAGCTGTGAGTGACATGGTGTCATTCATCACTCACTCAGCTGTGAGTGGCATGGTGTCATTCATCACTCACTCAGCTGTGAGTGGCATGGTGTCATTCATCACTCACTCAGCTGTGAGTGACATGGTGTCATTCATCACTCACTCAGCTGTGAGTGGCATGGTGTCATTCATCACTCACTCAGCTGTGAGTGGCATGGTGTCATTCATCACTCACTCAGCTGTGAGTGGCATGGTGTCATTCATCACTCACTCAGCTGTGAGTGGCATGGTGTCATTCATCACTCACTCAGCGGTGAGTGACATGGTGTCATTCATCACTCAGCTGTGAGTGGCATGTCACTCATCACTCAGCTGTGAGTGACATGGTGTCATTCATAACTCAGCTGTGAGTGGCATGGTGTCATTCATCACTCACTCAGCGATGAGTGACATTGTGTCATTCATCACTCACTCAGCTGTGAGTGGCATGGTGTCATTCATCACTCACTCAGCTGTGAGTGACATGGTGTCATTCATCACTCACTCAGCTGTGAGTGGCATGGTGTCATTCATCACTCACTCAGTTGTGAGTGACATTATGTCATTCATCACTCACTCAGCTGTGAGTGACATTGTGTCATTCATCACTCAACGGTGAGTTGTGTGGTTTCATTCATCACTCACTCAGCTGTGAGTGACATTGTGTCATTCATCACTCACTCAGCGGTGAGTGGTATGGTGTCATTCATCACTCACTCAGCTGTGAGTGACATGGTGTCATTCATCACTCACTCAGCGGTGAGTGACATGGTGTCATTCATCACTCACTCAGCGGTGAGTGACATGGTGTCATTCATCACTCACTCAGCGGTGAGTGACATGGTGTCATTCATCACTCACTCAGCGGTGAGTGGCATGGTGTCATTCATCACTCAGCGGTGAGTGCCATGGTGTCATTCATCACTCACTCAGCTGTGAGTGGCATGGTGTCATTCATCACTCACTCAGCTGTGAGTGACATGGTGTCATTCATCACTCACTCAGCGGTGAGTGACATGGTGTCATTCATCACTCACTCAGCTGTGAGTGACATGGTGTCATTCATCACTCACTCAGCGATGAGTGGCATGGTGTCATTCATCACTCACTCAGCTGTGAGTGGCATGGTGTCATTCATCACTCACTCAGCGGTGAGTGGCATGGTGTCATTCATCACTCACTCAGCTGTGAGTGGTATGGTGTCATTCATCACTCACTCAGCGATGAGTGGCATGGTGTCATTCATCACTCACTCAGCTGTGAGTGGCATGGTGTCATTCATCACTCACTCAGCTCTGAATGACATGGTGTCATTCATCACTCACTCAGCTGTGAGTGACATGGTGTCATTCATCACTCACTCAGCAGTGAGTGACATGGTGTCATTCATCACTCACTCAGCTGTGAGAGACATGGTGTCATTCATCACTCACTCAGCTGTGAGTGACATGGTGTCATTCATCACTCACTCAGCTGTGAGAGACATGGTGTCATTCATCACTCACTCAGCGGTGAGTGGCATGGTGCCATTCATCACTCAGCGGTGAGTGACATGGTGTCATTCACCACTCACTCAGCTGTGAGTGACATTGTGTCATTCATCACTCACTCAGCGGTGAGTGGCATGGTGTCATTCATCACTCACTCAGCGGTGAGTGGCATGGTGTCATTCATCACTCAGCTGTGAGTTACATGGTGTCATTCATCACTCACTCAGCGGTGTCTCCCACCCACACGGGTTTAGGGAGTTCTGATATTATTTTTCAGTGCATATATACACTAAAAAGAGTGAATTTCTCTGTACACTGAAAGCTGTGCATCTCTTAGTGTCTACACTGAAACTTATTCATCTCTCAGTGTGTACACTGAAACTTGTGCATCTCTGTGTGTACACTGAAAGCTGTGCACCTCTGTGTGTACAGTGAAAGCTTTGCCTCTTTCATTGTGTATACTGAAAGCTGTGCATCTCTCATTGTATATACATCGAAGCATGTTATATATATATATATATATATATATATATATATATATATATATATATATATATATATATATATATATATATATATATATGCAAGGAATTCGCAACTGCAGGCGAAATATACACAAACGCTGATCTCTGGCTGAGATCAGTGTTTATATATATATATATATATATATATATATATATATATATATATATATATATATATATATGTATATATATATATATATATAATATGCATATATATATATCTTTCTTTCTTTCAACATACCAGCCATATCCCACCGAGATAGGGTGGCCCAAAAGAAAAAAAAACTAAAGTTTCTCCTTTTATATTTAGTAATATATACAGGAGAAGGGGTTACTAGCCCCTTGCTCCCGGCATTTTAGTCGCCTGTTACGACACGCATGGCTTACAGAGGAAGAATTCTGTTCCACTTCCCCATGGAGATAAGAGGAAATAAACAAGAACAAGAATTAGAAAGAAAATAGAAGAAAACCCAGAGGGGTGTGTATATATATGCTTGTACACGTATGTGTAGTGTGACCTAAGTGTAACTAGAAGTGGCAAGACATATCTGTAATTTTGCATATTTATGAGACAGACAAAAGACACCAGCAATCCTACCATCATATAAAACAATTACAGGCTTTCGTTTTAATACTCACTTGGCAGGACGGTAGTACCTCCCTGGGCGGTTGCTGTCTACCAACCTACTACCTACACCTACACTATACATATATATATATTATATATATATATATATATATATATATATATATATATATATATATACATATATATATATATATATATATATATATATAATATACATATATATATATATATATATATATATATATATATAATATACATATATATATGTATATATATATATATATGTATATATTATATATATATATATATATATGTATATATATATATATATATATATGTATATATATATATATATATTTATATTATATATATATATATATATATATATATATATATATATATATATATATATATATATAAACACTAATCTCAGCCAGAGATCAGCGTTTGTGTATATTTCGCCTGCAGTTGAGAGTTCCTTGCATATATATATATATATATATATATATATATATATATATATATATATATATATATAATGTTTGTGTGTGTGTGTGTACTTACCTATTTGTACTCACCTATTTGTGGTTGCAGGGGTCGAGTCCTAGCTCCTGGCCCCGTCTCTTCACCGGTTGCTACTGGGTCCTCTCTCTCCTCGCTCCATGAGCTTTATCATACCTCGTCTTAAAACTATGTATGGTTCCTCCCTCCACTACATCGCTTTCTAGGCTATTCCACTGCCTGACAACTCTATGACTGAAGAAATACTTCCTAATATCTCTCTGACTCATCTGTGTCTTCAACTTCCAATTGTGACCTCTTGTTTCTGTGTCCCCTCCCTGGAACATCCTGTCTTTGTCCACCTTGTCTATTCCGCGCAGTATTTTATATGTCGTTATCATGTCTTCCCTGACCCTCCTGTCGTCAGGCCGATTTCCCTTAACCTTTCTTCATAAGACATTCCCCTTAGCTCTGGAACTAACCTTGTCACAAACCTTTGCATTTTCTCTAGTTTCTTGACGTGCTTTATCAAGTGCGGGTTCCAAACAGGTGCTGCATACTCCAGTATGGGCCTGACGTACACGGTGTACAGTGTCTTGAACGATTCCTTATTAAGGTATCGGAACGCTATTCTCAGGTTTGCCAGGCGCCCATATGCTGCAGCAGTTACCTGGTTGATGTGTGCTTCCGGAGACATGCTCGGTGTTATACTCACTCCAAGATCTTTCTCCTTGAGCGAGGTTTGCAGTCTTTGGCCACCTAGCCTATACTCTGTCTGCGGTCTTCTTTGCCCTTCCCCTATCTTCATGATTTTGCATTTGGCGGGATTAAATTCGAGAAACCAGATGCTGGGCCAGGTGTCCAGTCTTTCCAGGTCTCTTTGAAGTCCTGCCCGGTCCTCATCTGATTTAATTCTCCTCATTAACTTCACATCGTCTGCGAACAGGGACACTTCTGAATCTAACCCTTCCATCATGTCGTTCACATATACCAAAAATAGCACTGGTCCTAGGACCGACCCCTGTGGGACCCCGCTCGTCACAGGTGCCCATTGTGATACATCATTACGTACCATGATTCGTTGCCTCCCTGTCAGGTATTCTCTGATCCATTGCAGTGCCCTTCCTGTTATATGAGCCTGATCCTCTAGCTTCTGCACTAATCTCTTGTGGGGAACTGTGCCAAAGGCCTTCTTGCAGTCCAAGAAGATGCAATCAACCCACCCCTCTCTCTCGTGTCTTACTTCTGTTACTTTATCATAAAACTCCAGAAGGTTTGTGACACAGGATTTTCCTTCCATGAATCCATGCTGGTTGGCATTTATACACTTGTTCCGTTCCAGGTGCTCCACCACTCTCCTCCTGATAATCTTCTCCATAACTTTGCATACTATACACGTCAGTGACACAGGTCTATAGTTTAGTGCCTCTTTTCTGTCTCCTTTTTTAAAAATGGGAATTACATTTGCCGTCTTCCATACCTCAGGTAATTGCCCAGTTTCCAGAGACGTGCTGAAGATTGTGGTAAGTGGCACACACAACATATCCGCTCCCTCTCTAAGGACCCACGGGGAGATGTCCGGTCCCATTGCCTTTGAGGTATCGATGTCCCTTAGCAGTTTCTTCACCTCCTCCTCATCTGTATGTATGTCATCCAACACTTGTTGGTATATTCCTTGCTGGTATCCCCATCTGGTCTGTCCCCCGAGAGGCCTTCCTGTCTCCACTGTAAATACTTCCTCAAATCTCATGTTAAGCTCCTCACATACTTCTTGATCGTTTCTTGTGAGTTCTCCACCTTCTTTCCTCTGCCTTATCACCTGGTCTTTGACTGTTGTCTTCCTCCTAATGTGGCTATACAGCAGTTTCGGGTCAGACTTGACTTTCGATGCTATGTCGTTTTCATACTGTCGCTGGGCCTCCCTCCTTATCTGTGCGTACTCGTTTCTGGCTCTTCTACTAATCTCCTTATTTTCCTGGGTCCTTTGCCTCCTGTACCTTTTCCATTCTCTGGTGCACTTAGTTTTTGCCTCCCTACACCTTCGGGTAAACCAAGGGCTCGCTTTGGTCTTCCTATTATTTCTGTTTCCCTTGGGAACAAACCTTTCCTCTGCCTCCTTGCACTTTGTTGCTACATATTCCATCATCTCGTTTACTGATATTCCTACCAGGTCTCTGTCCCACTGAACCTCCTGCAGGAAGTTCCTCATGCCTGTGTAGTCCCCCCTTTTGTAGTTTGGCTTTTCCCATTCAGTTCCTGTTTCCTTCTCCCTTTGTAACTCTACTATATAATCAAAACTCAGAACCATGTGATCGCTTGCTCCAAGGGGCCTCTCGTAAGTGATGTCCTCAATGTCCGAACTGCTCAGGGTGAACACAAGATCCAGTCTTGCTGGCTCATCCTCCCCTCTCTCTCTGGTAGTGTCCCTGACTTGTTGATGCATGAGGTTTTCAAGTACCACATCCATCATCTTGGCTCTCCATGTTTCGGGACTCCCATATGGCTCCAGGTTTTCCCAGTCGATCTCCCTGTGGTTGAAATCGCCCATTACCAGTAACTTTGCTCTGCTCGAGTGAGCTTTTCTTGCCACCTCAGCCAGTGTGTCCGCCATCGCCCTGTTGTTTTCTTCGTACTCCTCTCTTGGCCTCCTGCAGTTCTGTGGTGGGTTATATATCACTCCAATGACTACTTTATGTTCTCCAGACTGAATTGTACCTACTATGTAGTCTCTTTCTCCAATCACGTCCATGCCTTCCATTTCCTCAAATCCCCATCGGTTCTTATGAGCAGTGCAACTCCTCCTCCCCCTCTACTCCTATCTTTTCTCAGAATCTGGTGTCCCGGTGGGAAGATTGCGCCTGCTATTGTCTCAGCGAGTTTTGTGTGTGTGTGTGTGTATGTATTGTTAATACAGCTGAACCTCAGCCTAAATAGCCCCGCTCAGAGTGTAGGTCTTAGACCTAAGAGACTTAGGACAAGGAATTTCTACTCACTGCTGATGTTTTCATTATGTTGTCTTGTATAATAATGACTCATCATAGGCCTAAGGATCGCGCCAGGAGAAATTTTCGCGCTCCTCCTGACAAAAATAAATCGTAAGAGTGAAACATTTCCTTGATCATTATGCGAAACATATTTTTCAATTATTTTGAAAAACAATAAATATCAGTGTTGCAACTCGTGATTATCGCAAAAATGTATTTGATGATGATTATGATTTGACGTTAATTGCCACTTTTTATATTACCCGCCAATAGTCAGGTAAATGTTTTCATTTATTTATATATATTATAAATGTCAGCTTCAAGAATTAAATATTTGTAACCACTCCCCCCCCCCCACACACACACACAAACACACAGAGCACACACACACACACACACACACACACACACACACAC
>NC_091298.1:55877095-55962095 GCF_038502225.1 Cherax quadricarinatus
TGACTCGAGTCCCCTCTCCTTTAATATTACTGGTTGAGAAGTGGCGCTGGTGACTCGAGTCCCCTCTCCTTTAATATTACTGGTTGAGAAGTGGCGCTGGTGACTCGAGTCCCCTCTCCTTTAATATTACTGGTTGAGAAGTGGTGCTGGTGACTCGAGTCCCCTCTCCTTTAATATTACTGGTTGAGAAGTGGTGCTGCTCGAGTCCCCTCTCCTTTAATATTACTGGTGACTCGAGTCCCCTCTCCTTTAATATTACCTCTCGTTTAATATTACTGGTTGAGAAGTGGTGCTGGTGACTCGAGTCCCCTCTCCTTTAATATTACTGGTTGAGAAGTGGTGCTGGTGACTCGAGTCCCCTCTCCTTTAATATTACTGGTTGAGAAGTGGTGCTGGTGACTCGAGTCCCCTCTCCTTTAATATTACTGGTTGAGAAGTGGTGCTGGTGACTCGAGTCCCCTCTCCTTTAATATTACTGGTTGAGAAGTGGTGCTGGTGACTCGAGTCCCCTCTCCTTTAATATTACTGGTTGAGAAGTGGTGCTGGTGACTCGAGTCCCCTCTCCTTTAATATTACTGGTTGAGAAGTGGTGATGGTGACTCGAGTCCCCTGTCCTTTAATATTACTGGTTGAGAAGTGGTGCTGGTGACTCGAGTCACCTCTCCTTTAATATTACTGGTTGAGAAGTGGTGCTGGTGACTCGAGTCCCCTCTCCTTTAATATTACTGGTTGAGAAGTGGTGCTGGTGACTCGAGTCCCCTCTCCTTTAATATTACTGGTTGAGAAGTGGTGCTGGTGACTCGAGTCCCCTCTCCTTTAATATTACTGGTTGAGAAGTGGTGCTGGTGACTCGAGTCCCCTCTCTGGTTGAGAAGTGGTGCTTTAATATTACTGGTTGAGAAGTGGTGCTGGTGACTCGAGTCCCCTCTCCTTTAATATTACTGGTTGAGAAGTGGTGCTGGTGACTCGAGTCCCCTCTCATATAATATTACTGGTTGAGAAGTGGTGCTGGTGACTCGAGTCCCCTCTCCTTTAATATTACTCTGGTTGAGAAGTGGTGCTGGTGACTCGAGTCCCCTCTCATATAATATTACTGGTTGAGAAGTGGTGCTGGTGACTCGAGTCCCCTCTCCTTTAATATTACTGGTTGAGAAGTGGTGCTGGTGACTCGAGTCCCCTCTCCTTTAATATTACTGGTTGAGAAGTGGTGCTGGTGACTCGAGTCCCCTCTCCTTTAATATTACTGGTTGAGAAGTGGTGCTGGTGACTCGAGTCCCCTCTCCTTTAATATTACTGGTTGAGAAGTGGTGCTGGTGACTCGAGTCCCCTCTCCTTTAATATTACTGGTTGAGAAGTGGCGCTCTGGTGACTCGAGTCCCCTCTCGTTTAATATTACTGGTTGAGAAGTGGTGCTGGTGACTCGAGTCCCCTCTCGTTTAATATTACTGGTTGAGAAGTGGTGCTGGTGACTCGAGTCCCCTCTCCTTTAATATTACTGGTTGAGAAGTGGTGCTGGTGAAGTGGTTGCTGGTGACTCGAGTCCCTTCTCCTTTAATATTACTGGTAGTGAAGTGGTGCTGGTGACTCGAGTCACCTCTCCTTTAATATTACTGGTAGAGAAGTGGTGCTGGTGACTCGAGTCCCCTCTCCTTTAATATTATTGGTTGAGAAGTGGTGCTGGTGACTCGAGTCCCCTCTCCTTTAATATTACTGGTTGACAAGTGGCGCTCTGGTGACTCGAGTCCCCTCTCGTTTAATATTACTGATTGAGAAGTGGCGCTGGTGACTGGAGTCACCTCTCGTGTAATATTACTGGTAGAGAAGTGGCCTCTCGAGTCCCCTCTTAATATTACTGGTTGAGAAGTGGCGCTGGTGACTGGAATCACCTCTCGTGTAATATTACTGGTAGAGAAGTGGCGCTGGTGACTCGAGTCACCTCTCGTTTAATATTACTGGTTGACAAGTGGCGCTCTGGTGACTCGAGTCACCTCTCCTTTAATATTACTGGTAGAGAAGTGGTGCTGGTGACTCGAGTCCCCTCTCCTTTAATATTACTGGTAGAGAAGTGGTGCTGGTGACTCGAGTCCCCTCTCCTTTAATATTACTGAGAAGTTGACTCGAAGTGGTGGCGCTCTGGTGACTCGAGTCCCCTCTCGTTTAATGTTACTGGTTGAGAAGTGGCGCTCTGGTGACTCGAGTCCCCTCTCGTTTGAAATTACTGTTTGAGAAGTGGTACTGGTGATTCGAGTCACCTCTCGTTTAATATTACTGGTTGAGAAGTGGCGCTGGTGACTCGAGTCCCCTCTCCTTTAATACTACTGGTAGAGAAGTGCTGGTGAACTACTGGTAGAGAAGTGCTGGTGACTCGAGTCCCCTCTCCTTTAATACTACTGGTAGCTAAGTGCTGGTGACTCGAGTCACCTCTCGTTTAATATTACTGGTTGACAAGTGGCGCTGGTGACTCGAGTCTCCTCTCGTTTAATACTACTGGTTGAGAAGTGGTGCTGGTGACTCGAGTCCCCTCTCCTTTAATACTACTGGTAGAGAAGTGCTGGTTACTCGAGTCCCCTCTCCTTTAATACTACTGGTAGAGAAGTGCTGGTGACTCGAGTCCCCTCTCCTCTAATACTACTGGTAGCTAAGTGCTGGTGACTCGAGTCCCCTCTCCTTTAATACTACTGGTAGCTAAGTGCTGGTGACTCGAGTCACCTCTCGTTTAATATTACTGGTTGACAAGTGGCGCTGGTGACTCGAGTCCCCTCTGCTTGCATGACTGTTTCTTTATTATCAGCAATGAAATCATTTATACCAGTACTAAATTGGATGAAGGCGTCAGTCAGGGTAAGCACGAAGACATTGTCCTACACCAGTAGGCTGCCATTCTACCAGGGATGGATGGTGATCCTGTTAGGGTTGTTAGCAGGATTAAAGGGATTTAAGGTGCTAGAGATTGGGGTTCTCTAGTTCATTTCGTTGTGTCTTACATGCCATCCCTTGGAACTGCACAATTTAGAGATTGCTAGTAATGTTAGGCAAGTTGTAGGTTGCAAGTGTAGCAACACCTGCTTCGCCTTATATATTAAGTAAATTTCCTAAATTTGCTTGTAACAGATAGGTGAACTGTTAACTCTTTTGTAGCCTAGTTTTTAGACCTTGTGTGTATCCATATATATGCTCTTACGCTACCGTCCTCAGGATAGATATGGGGTTCACAATAAACTTGCCACTTCGGTGGCAAAATCAAAATCAGTCGCCTCATTTGAACTGTAAATCAATTGGGTTATTGTCCACTTTGCTGCAGAGACAGTGACTGAGAGTGACCCGAGGTAGCAAGGCATAAAACCAGTAAAATGAAGAGTGTATATCAGAGGCAAAACTAAGAGTTTGGAATACGTTACAAATGCAGAACAAGAAAGGTGGAGACACTGATTAAAGTAAGAAATATATTCATTAAAATTAGAATGAAAGAAGAAAAAATCAAATGGTGGGTCTAAAAAATTATGACAGCACTATATAATCGTACCAGGAGGAAATTATAATTAAATTATGAAAATAAAGGACTCACTGATGATAATAGTAAACGTTGTGAGACCATTAGTAAACAAGTTGCTTGAGTATTAAAACTGAAAGTAGAGCAGTAACTGGACACGACAGACCTTGCCACTTGACCTTAAACCACGTAATTATGACACGAGAGATATAAATAAACATGAGAGAACTGACCACATCAAAGACAGCAGGCAACAGAACAATCTCTCCCTGAATACGAGAAGGCTGCTTATGTGCTACGCGAGTTACTAACCACGTTCTGCACCAAGTCACCGGAGACAGAGCAACTTTCAGATAGGTGGAACACTGTAAATGTATAACCGATCATTAGAAAGTTAAAAGACAAGGGGATACTAAACTAGAGACACGTGTCGCTGATATGTATATCCTATAAGCTAATGGAGAAAATAATGAGGAAACGAATTAATTTCCTGAGAGGGACGAATTTAATTATAAAATATCAACATGGTTTCAGAGACGGGAAATCCTGCCTAACATAATTCAATTTTACGATACAACGACGAGGATTAAACAGGATATTGGAAGGACGAGCTTAATGCACATTTTTAGACTGTCGAACAGCCTTTGACACGGTCCCCGGCGGGAAACTATTTTACAGACTGGGAAAAAATAGACAAGAGTGACTGAGGAGGTTATTCAGTGGACGAGAGATTATTGAAAAGACAGAATAGAAGGGGTTACTCAGTGTATGTGAGAGTATTGAAAAGACAAAATAGAAGGGGTTACTCAGTGTATGTGAGAGTATTGAAAAGACAAAATAGAAGGGGTTACTCAGTGTATGTGAGAGTATTGAAAAGACAAAATAGAAGGGGTTACTCAGTGTATGTGAGAGTATTGAAAAGACAGAATAGAAGGGGTTACTCAGTGGATGAGAGAGAGCATTGAAAAGGCAAACAAAATAGGGCCACATTATATTTTCTTAACATTTGCTGAGGTAAACCCGTACGAGTCAGCACAATTTATAGAGGCTCGATGCACCGTCCGCTAACCGTGGCCTGGTCTATAACCAGTGAGGCTGATTGTATTGAGTCTAGAAATGAATTCGGAATAGATGTAGTGGAGAACCAGCTGAATACACTGGTTCAAAAGCTCGTATGAGAAAACCCAAAAGGGCAGAGAGTAAGTTGTGGGAGGTAATCGATAAACCAGAGGGGGGCGCTGGCCCCCAGGCACTCACCACAAGGTGACTACAGCTACATGAGCAACGCACAAGTTTATCAGGTAATTTTTGTTAAAGTTGCCAGCAATTGTAACACCCGCTACCTTCTCTTCGATCCCTGCAGGGACCAGCCAGATATTAGTGGACGGAGGATCGAGCCTTCACCTTTCCTACCTTAGTTGCCTATTCGCATAATAATAATAATAATAATAATAATAATAATAATAATTGAATCCCATACCGCTAACTGCAGAGACCAGACAGCTTTTACTGGACGGAGAGTCGAGCCTTCACCTTTCCTAGCTGGTCTGCCTATTCGAATAATAATAATAATAATAATAATAATAATATTAATAAGAATAATAAATAATAATAGTGTAATAATAATAATAATTGAATCTCATTGCAGCTGTTAAAATGTTTCTCTCTTCTTCTCATTTTATGTAAATTGAAATTGCTTCCACTTCGACTAATTCTTGAAAGTGTCAGAAAATATTTATATTGATTTCTTGACATCCTTCAGTGAACTTAATTAGTAGAGAGTTCTTGATCCAAGGAGTTAGAGGTACTCTTCTTCTATCACAGATGATTACCTCTTTAATGTAGCTTCTACGTACCTACATTCGTCTTGTCGGTGGTAGGTGAATCAGATTAGAAATTCACAATACATGGCTCCCTTACCTTCGTGTGTTAGTGTGTCACTTGTTAATGGATCAACTCGGACCGAAACGTCGTCATAAGTTTCTCACGTGCGGCTTATTTGTGTATTGTTCCAGTCACGGTATTGTGACTTTTATTGTAGTGGTTAGAAATATATTGTTAAATATGTGAAAGAATAGATGGAGTGTGTGTGTGTGTGTGTGTGTGTGTACTTAACTACTTGTGATTACAGGGGTCGAACCTGCTTCTTCGCTGGTCGGTCGCTACAGGGTCCACTCTCTGCATCCTAAGAGCATTGTCGTACCTCTTTTTGAAGCTACGTATGGATCCTGCCTCCACTACATCACTCTCCAGATTGTATGTGTGTGTGTGTGTATGTGTATGTTTGAGTAAATGGCATAAATATCAATGAAACTCAATCACCTTGCCAAAAATTAAACTACTGTGTACATGTCATCAATTACGTTGGTTAATTTAATATACAGTGCATGTGAATGGCATCATTAGTGCCACGTCACTCCTACGTTATCCTGGCACTGCAATATGTAGAGTGTGTGATGTAGAGTGCGTGATGTGTGTGTGGTGTAGAATGTGTGATGTAGTGTGTGGTGTAATGTGTATTATGTAGAGTGTGTGTAATGCAGTGTGTAGTGTAGAGTGTGTGATGTAGTGTGAGGTATTGTGTGTGTGTAGTGTGTGGTGTGGTGTGTGTAACGTAGTGTGTGGTATAGTGTTTGATGTGTAGATTGTGTGGTATGGTGTGTGTAGTGTGTGTGGTGTAGAGTGCGTGGTGTAGAGTATGTGATGTAGTGTGTGGTGTAGAATGTGTGTAATGCAGAGTGTGTGGTGTAGACTGTATGGTGTAGCGTGATGTAGAGCGTGTTGTGTAGAGTGTGTGTGATGTAGTGTGTTATGTAGAGTTTGTGATGGCCTGATCAACCAGGCTGTTGATGGTGGCCACACACAAACCAACGCAGGCACCATAGCCCGGCTTATCAGTCGCTATTTTCAAGAACTTATCCAGTTCCCTCTTCAAGACAGCTAGTGGTCTTGAAGACAGCTAGTAGTTTTGAAGACAGCTAGTGATCTTGAAGCAGCTAGTGGTATTGAAGACAGCTAGTAGTCTTGAAGACAGCTAGTAGTCTTGAAGACAGCTAGTAGTCTTAAAGACAGCTAGTAGTCTTGAAGACAGCTAGTAGTCTTGAAGACAGCTAGTGATCTTGAAGCAGCTAGTGGTCTTGAAGACGGCTAGTGGTCCTGAAGACAGCTAGTGGTCTTTAGGGGATTCCTGTCTACCAGTGACAATACCTTCGTCTGCTGCACGTCCTACGCCTGTCGCCAGTATATAAACGCCAAGTTCCATGACTGTGCTTCAGTTCATTCAAGACTACGGTGCTCCTCACCAGCTCCAAGGCTGAGGGGACTGATTACCTCGTCTTTTGTATATAATTCTTCACATTATGTCCCTGTATTGACAAAGCCACTGGTTAGCGAAACGCCTACAAATAAAGATACCCAGATGTTGAACATGTGTCTAATTCTTCATCAAGATGTATGTAACTATAGCAGGTGAAGGTGTTCTGTCACCAAAGTTGCATAACTCATTCCAGGAGTCCTAGAATGTGTCAGTTAACTTTCAAAAGCTTCTGCCGCTCAGCTTGAATCATTTAGAGAGGGTGAATATGCCCTCTGAACGACATCGTATTGTTCAGAGAAGGTGAATATGCCCTCTCACCAACATCGTATTGTTCAGAGAGGGTGAATATGCCCTCTCAACGACTTCGTATTGTTCAGAGAGGGTGAATATGCCGTCTCAATGACTTCGTATTGCTCAGAGAGGATGAATATGCCCTCTCAACGACATATTATTGTTCAGAGAGGGTAAATATGCCCTCTCAATGGCATCATGTTCAGAGAGGGTAAATATGCCCTCTCAATGGCATCATATTGTTCAGAGAGGGTAAATATGCCCTCTCAATGGCATCATCCTACTTCCAAGACGGCGGGGAGAGAAACTCAATAATAACCCACATGGAGACAAAAACTTAGAATATTAATTGATCTGGACCTCTCAAAGGAGGTTCCTTGACGCTGGTGATGCTCTTGTTCTAGGGAAATGGATCTGTGCTCCACTTTCCTAAATTAAGCCTGAATATCTTCCCTCCCATCCCAACAGGCGCTGTATACTTCTACGGGTTTAGCGCTTCCCCATGATTATAATAATTGATTTGTATATTTCGCTTCCCTTCTGGGATTCTCTTTAGCAGATTATGGGGCTCTAAATATTGAGATCAATTAATCTACCGAGTTACTGTCTCCACGTGGGTTATTGTTGAGATAGTATAAAATACCGACAAGTTGAAGATTAAGACACATGTGCAACAGTTGGGTATCTTTATTGTTGAAACGTTTCGCCTACACAGTAGAATTGTTCAGTCAAATACAAAGAGAGGAGTTGAAATGAAATAAAGATGATGTAATCAGCCCATCGACCTTGTAGAAAAAGTATTTGAGGTGATCAGTCCCTCAGCCTGGCTGAGGGACTGATCGGCTTCAAACTTTAAGCCCAAAAGTAACTAATGAGTGACTCTTGTGATCGGCTTCAAACTACTAACATTGATGTATAGATGATAGCCTATAAGTTTAAACTGCGAAGGTGCAATGTTCACAGTTTGCTAACATTGTTAAAAAACTTTGGATCGTGGAAGCCTGACCAATACCTGGAGAGTGATGTTTCCGATAGTCTTCAAACTTTCGCTGTTGGTGGGCTTAAAAGAATGTTTGGCCTTCACGTTGGCCTGTGTACATTTTAATTTCTCGATGTTTTCCATGTGATAACTAAAGAATGCTTCTTCTGATCGGTTTCAACCCCTAAATGCTGGTGTATCTTAATCAGGATTATTTTCTATTAAATTTGGGCTCAGTAGGTGAAAATTTTCCAGATTTTCCTACGAAATCTGATCAAATTGAAGTTTCTTAATAAAACCAGAAAATATGAAAAATATTAACAAACTCGCATGTTGATGCGATTTTTTTTTTTGTTTCTCAGCAACATTTGTCATTTCTTCCAACAAAGTTTTCGTTCATAATTCGAAGACGGCTTATCCGATTGGTTTCATATTTTCAACGCTGGCGTACTGTAACTCCCTTGCTAGCGCGCTCAGTTCACACACTGAAGTCCGGGGTTCGATCCCAGGTACGGGTAGAAACATTAGCACGTGTTTCCTTAAGACACCTGCTGTCCATGTACACCTAACAGTAAAACAGACACATGGGTGTTAGTTGACTGGTGTGGGTCGCATCCTGGGGACAAATTGACCTAATTTGCCGAAATGCTCAGCATAAGCGGCTTTCTATATAGTAGTATGTCACTGATGTCAGCTTGACCTGTATACAATGTACATGTACTTGTAGAAATAAAGATTATTATTATTATTATTATTATTATTATTATTATAAACTAGGACATGGTTCACGAACAAGAGACTTATGCTGCATAAGAGACATTTATTAGCACACCGTTTCCATCTGTGTAGTGTTATCAAGTGATAATATAATAAGGAAGGTCGACGCAGAGCGATACTGCGTCTCAAGCTTGTTGTGCAGCATATATAATGAACTCTGTCACTGAGCCTTAAAAGAGCCTCTGACGCGAAACAATTAGCTCTCTTAAAGGAGCATTTTAAGTGGTGCAAGTCTTAGTTTTGAGGCTCGCGTGGGGGTAATTATGTTTGCCGGGTCGTTACACCCGTGTCGATGACTAGCTGACTAATTAACCTTACCAGGCGGAACCTTTACTCCAACTTGTTGTAAACATCCCCTTAAAGGACACCAGGTGCAGTACGATAGTTACACAGGCAGAGGCAAGTCTTATATATATATATATATATATATATATATATATATATATATATATATATATATATATATATATATATTAACAAGTCGGCCGTCTCCCACCGAGGCAGGGTGACCCAAAAAAGAAAGAAAATCCCCAAAAAGAAAATACTTTCATCATTCAACACTTTCACCTCACTCACACATAATCACTGTTTTTGCAGAGGTGCCCAGAACACAACAGTTTAGAAGCATATACCTATAAAGATACACAACATATCCCTCCAAACTGCTAATATCCCGAACCCCTCCTTTAGAGTGCAGGCATTGTACTTCCCATTTCCAGGACTCAAGTCCGGCTATATAAAAATTACCGGTTTCCCTGAATCCCTTCACTAAATATTACCCTGCTCACACTCCAACAGATCGTCAGGTCCCAAATACCATTCGTCTCCATTCACTCCTATCTAACACGCTCACGCACGCTTGCTGGAAGTCCAAGCCCCTCGCCCACAAAACCTCCTTTACCCCCTCCCTCCAACCTTTCCGAGGACGACCCCTACCCCGCTTTTCTTCCTCTACAGATTTATAGGCTCTCCATGTCATTCTACTTTGATCCATTCTCTCTAAATGACCAAACCACCTCAACAACCCCTCTTCAGCCCTCTGACTAATACTTTTATTAACTCCACACCTTCTAATTTCCACACTCCGAATTTTCTGCATAATATTCACACCACACATTGCCCTTAGACAGGACATCTCCACTGCCTCCAACCGCCTCCTCGCTGCTGCATTCACAACCCAAGCTTCACACCCATATAAGAGTGTTGGTACTACTATACTTTCATACATTCCCTTCTTTGCCTCCATAGATAACGTTTTTTTTCTCCACATATACCTCAACGCACCACTCACCTTTTTTTCCTCATCAATTCTATGATTAACCTCATCCTTCATAAATCCATCCGCCGACACGTCAACTCCCAAATATCTGAAAACATTCACTTCTTCCATACTCCTCCTCCCCAATTTGATATCCAATTTTTCTTTATTTAAATCATTTGATACCCTCATCACCTTACTCTTTTCTATGTTCACTTTCAACTTTCTACCTTTACACACACTCCCGAACTCGTCCACTAACCTTTGCAAGTTTTCTTTAGAATCTCCCATAAGCACAGTATCATCAGCAAAAAGTAACTGTGTCACTTCCCATTTTGTATTTGATTCAGATTAGACTTGTTTCCAGATTTGTCTATGAGAGACGAGGTGAACCATAAAATAGCCGAGGGGAAAAAGGTGAGTGGTGCATTGCGGCATCTGTGGAGACAACTTTATCCACGGAACCAAAAGAAGGGGAACGTATCAGAGTATAATGGTGTCAACACTGTTTAGATGTGAAGCATGAGTTTTAAACGTTACAGCAACGAGGAGGCTGGAGGCAGTGGAAATGTGTTTTGAAGGTAATGTGTGGTGTGAATATTATACGGAAATTTTTGGGCATATAAATTAGAAGGAATGTGGTCACCAGAGTTATAATTCAAAGGGCTGAGAGAGGTTGGTACCGGTATTTAGAGAGGATGGAACAGAAAAGGGTAAACGAAAGGGTATAAATCGTGAGTGGTAGGCAGGAAGACTAGGGATGATCCCAGAAATGGTTGGAAGCATAAAGTGAAGGTCCTAAGTGTTATAGACTTGAAAATCCATCAGGCTAGTGTGAGCACATTACAGCAGAGAGAGTGGAGGCAAGGGTTTTTATAGCTTAACGTGCTGTTGGAGTGTGAGCAAGGTAACATTTATGAAAGGATTCAGGGAAAGTGGTTAGCCGGATGTAAGTCCTTGAGGTGAGAAGTGTCTGCACTTTGATGGAGGGGGTGGGGGATGTGGTAGTTCGAAGGGTCATTTGAAATGAGATGTCTGAGCACTTCTGTCAAGACAATCATCGAATTAATGATGGTGAATGTATTTCATTTTTTTTTGTGGGGGGGGGGGATCACCCCACGTCGGTGGGAGACATGCGGTGTGTTAACACACACACGCACACACACACGCACACACACGCGCACACACACACGCACACACACGCACACACACGCACACACACACGCACACACACACGCACACACACGCGCACACACACACACACACACACACACACACACACACACACACACACACACACACACACACACACACACACACACACACACACACACACAAGTTTGCAACATGACTAGTCCCACAGTTAAGGGGTATGTCTTATGAGAAGAGGTTAAGGGACTGATGACACTGGAGGACAGGAGGAATACAGGGTACACGATAACGACGCATAAAATACTGAGAGGATTTGACAAGGTGGACAGGGCCAGAATGTGACACAGGCCAGAGATGGGACACAGGAACAAGGGGACACAACTGGAAGCTGAAAACTCAAATGAGTCATAGGGATGTTAGGAAGTATTTCTTCAACCTCAAAATTTTCATGAAGTGGATCAATCTGGAGAGTAAAATAGTGGAGGAAGGATCCAGACATAGCTCTAAGAAGAGGTACGATAAGGCTCTTGGTGTAGGGAGTGAGTGGACCTACTAGCGACTAGCAGAGGCGGGACTAGGAGTTATGAATCGACCCCTGCAACCACATATAGGTTACTACACACACACACACACACACACACACACACACACACACACACACACACACACACACACACACACACACACACACACACACACACACACACACAGACACACGCACACACACACACACACACACACACACACACACACACACACACACACACACACACACACACACACACACATACACAATCAGATTTCACAATATCGTGAAAGTGAGAAAAATTGTACAAGGAGTGCTAGTGTTGACTTTGGTGACCTGGTGAAGGAGAGAGCGTGGACTCTGACAATCCTAACATCACGACTGTAAATAACTCAGACCAACACTATCAAAAGTCTTCCTACTAGCCGGGATTTATATTCATCCCCTTGATATGTGAAGACTCCAGCTGCTGTCAAAATCGAAACTTTTTTGTAGTTTTTTTCCCAACAAGACCCGACACTACGCAGGTTGTGAAACATGTAAGATTACCACACTGAAAACCACACTCATAGATTTAGAACCAAAGCCTGCTTTTGAACGGTAGAAAGAAGCAGTGATTGCCAAGGGTATGATTCGTGACTGCTGTTCTACAGTAGTCTAGAAACATAAGCTTTCCTTATATATATATATGTGTGTGTGTGTATATATATATATATATATATATATATATATATATATATATATATATATATATATATATATATATATATACTATATATATATATATATATATATATATATATATATATATATATATATATATATTTATCACACTGGCCGATTCCCACCAAGGCAGGGTGGCCCGAAAAAGAAAAACTTTAACCATCATTCACTCCATCACTGTCTTGCCAGAAGGGTGCTTTACACTACAGTTTTTAAACTGGAACATTAACACCCCTCCTTCAGAGTGCAGGCACTGTACTTCCCATCTCCAGGACTCAAGTCCGGCCTGCCGGTTTCCCTGAACCCCTTCATAAATTTTACTTTGCTCACACTCCAACAGCACGTCAAGTATTGAAAACCATTCGTCTCCATTCACTCCTATCAAACACGCTCACGCACGCCTACTGGAAGTCCAAGCCCCTCGCACACAAAACCTCCTTTACCCCCTCCCTCCAACCTTTCCTAGGCCGACCCCTACCCCGCCTTCCTTACACTACAGACTGATACACTCTTGAAGTCATTCTGTTTCGCTCCATTCTCTCTACATGTCCGAACCACCTCAACAACCCTTCCTCAGCCCTCTGGACAACAGTTTTGGTAATCCCGCACCTCCTCCTAACTTCCAAACTACGAATTCTCTGCATTATATTCACACCACACATTGCCCTCAGACATGACATCTCCACTGCCTCCAGCCTTCTCCTCGCTGCAACATTCATCACCCATGCTTCACACCCATATAAGAGTGTTGTTAAAACTATACTCTCATACAATCCCCTCTTTGCCTCCAAGGACAAAGTTCTTTGTCTCCACAGACTCCTAAGTGCACCACTCACCCTTTTCCCCTCATCAATTCTATGATTCACCTCATCCTTCATAGACCCATCCGCTGACACGTCCACTCCCAAATATCTGAATACATTCACCTCCTCCATACTGTCTCCCTCCAATCTGATATCCAATCTTTCATCACCTAATATTTTTGTTATCCTCATAACCTTACTCTTTCCTGTATTCACTTTTAATTTTCTTCTTTTGCACACCCTACCAAATTCATCCACCAATCTATGCAACTTCTCTTCAGAATCTCCCAAGAGCACAGTGTCATCAGCAAAGAGCAACTGTGACAACTCCCACTTTATGTGTGATTCTTTATCTTTTAACTCCACGCCTCTTGTCAAGACCCTCGCATTTACTTCTCTTACAACCCCATCTATAAATATATTAAACAACCACGGTGACATCACACATCCTTGTCTAAGGCCTACTTTTACTGGGAAATAATTTCCCTCTTTCCTATGTACTCTAACTTGAGCCTCACTATCCTCGTAAAAACTCTTCACTGCTTTCAGTAACCTACCTCCTACACCATACTCCTGCAACATCTGCCACATTGCCTCCCTATCCACCCTGTCATTCGCCTTTTCCAAATCCATAAATGCCACAAAGACCTCTTTAGCCTTATCTAAATACTGTTCACTTATATGTTTCACTGTAAACACCTGGTCCACACACCCCCTACCTTTCCTAAAGCCTCCTTGTTCATCTGCTATCCTATTCTCAGTCTTACTTTTAATTCTTTCAATAATAACTCTACCATACACCTTACCAGATCTACTCAACAGGCTTATCCCCCTATAATTTTTGCACTCTCTTTTGTCCCCTTTGCCTTTATACAAAGGAACTATGCATGCTCTCTGCAAATCCCTAGGTACCTTACCCTCTTCCATACATTTATTAAATAATTGCACCAACCACTCCAAAACTATATCCCCACCTGCTTTTAACATTTCTATCTTTATCCCATCAATCCCGGCTGCCTTACCCCCTTTCATTTTACCTGCTGCCTCACGAACTTCCCCCACACTCACAACTGGCTCTTCCTCACTCCTATACACGAAATCACAGCTTCCCTATCTTCATCAACATTTAACAATTCCTCAAAATATTCCCTCCATCTTCCCAATACCTCTAACTCTCCATTTAATAACTCTCCTCTCCTATTTTTAACTGACAAATCCATTTGTTCTCTAGGCTTCCTTAACTTGTTAATCTCACTCCAAAACTTTTTCTTATTTTCAACAAAATTTGTTGATAACATCTCACCCACTCTCTCATTTGCTCTCTTTTTACATTGCTTCGCCACTCTCTTAACCTCTCTCTTTTTCTCCATATACTCTTCCCTCCTTGCATCACTTCTACTTTGTAAAAACTTCTCATATGCTAACTTTTTCTCCCTTACTACTCTCTTTACATCATCATTCCACCAATCGCTCCTCTTCCCTCCCGCACCCACTTTCCTGTAACCACAAACTTCTGCTGAACACTCTAACACTACATTTTTAAACCTACCCCATACCTCTTCGACCCCATTGCCTATGCTCTCATTAGCCCATCTATCCTCCAATAGCTGTTTATATCTTTCCCTAACTGCCTCCTCTTTTAGTTTATAAACCTTCACCTCTCTCTTCCCTGATGCTTCTATTCTCCTTGTATCCCATCTACCTTTTACTCTCAGTGTAGCTACAACTAGAAAGTGATCTGATATATCTGTGGCCCCTCTGTAAACATGTACATCCTGAAGTCTACTCAACAGTTTTTTATCTACCAATACATAATCCAACAAACTACTGTCATTTCGCCCTACATCATATCTTGTATACTTATCCTCTTTTTCTTAAAATATGTATTACCTATAACTAAACCCCTTTCTATACAAAGTTCAATCAAAGGGCTCCCATTATCATTTACACCTGGCACCCCAAACTTACCTACCACACCCTCTCTAAAAGTTTCTCCTACTTTAGCATTCAGGTCCCCTACCACAATTACTCTCTCACTTGGTTCAAAGTCTCCTATACATTCACTTAACATCTCCCAAAATCTCTCTCTCTCCTCTGCATTCCTCTCTTCTCCAGGTGCATACACGCTTATTATGACCCACTTCTCGCATCCAACCTTTACTTTAATCCACATAATTCTTGCATTTACACATTCATATTCTCTTTTCTCCTTCCACAACTGATCATTCAACATTACTGCTACCCCTTCCTTTGCTCTAACTCTCTCAGATACTCCAGATTTAATCCCATTTATTTCCCCCCACCGAAACTCCCCTACCCCCTTCAGCTTTGTTTCGCTTAGGGCCAGGACATCCAACTTCTTTTCATTCATAACATCAGCAATCATCTGTTTCTTGTCATCTCCAATACATCCACGCACATTCAAGCATCCCAGTTTTATAAAGTTTTTCTTCTTCTCTTTTTTAGTAAATGTCTACAGGAGAAGGGGTTACTAGCCCATTGCTCCCGGCATTTTAGTCGCCTCATACGACACGCATGGCTTACGGAGGAAAGATTCTTTTCCACTTCCCCATGGACAATAGAAGAAATAAAGAAGAACAAGAGCTATGTAGCATGTGCATGTCTGTGAAGTGTGACCAAAGTGTAAGTTGGAGTAGCAAGATATCCCTGTTATCTAGCGTGTTTGTGAGACAGAAAAAGACACCAGCAATCCTACCATATATATATAAATATATACTATATATATATATATATATATATATATATATATATATATATATATATATATATATATATATATATATATATATATTCGTGCCGAATAGGTAATACTAGCGATTTTGGCTTAAATAGCAACGCTCTTCTTGTCGAATAAGGCAACCAAAAATGTGTATATGCAATAATTTCCCCAAAAATTATTCTGAACCTAACGAAAAAAAATATATTTCATTGTGTTTGTTTATTATTAAATTATTGTAAACTTATCTAAAATATATTTAGTTGGATTAGGCTAAATTAAATTGCGCTTGTTATAATAAGGTTAGGTAAGTTTTCTAAGGTTCTTTTGGTGCAAAATTATTAGCTTTTACATTAACATAAATGAAAAATTATGTCTTTAAACGTATAAGAGAAAATTTTAGAAAGGACTTAATTTTAAATGAGTTCTTGGTAATTGACCAGTTTTACCTATTGGCACGAGATATATATATATATATATATATATATATATATATATATATATATATATATATATATATATATATATATATATATATCGTGCCGAACTCGTGCAAGAACTCATTTAAAATTAAGTCCTTTCTAAAATTTTCTCTTATACGTTTAAAGATATATTTTTTTCATTAATGTTAATGTAAAAATTTATAATTTTGCACTAAAAGAATCTTAGGAAACTTACCTAACCTTATTATAACAAGAACAATTTATTTTAGCCTAACCCAACTAAATATATTTTAGATTTGTTTACGGTAATTTAATACTAAACAAAGACAATTAAATATATTTTTTTCGTTAGGTTCAGAATGATTTTGGCGAAATTATTGCATACACAAATTTTAGCTTGTCCTATATGGCAAGATGAGCGTTGCTATTTTAGCCAAGATTGCAAGTTCTGCCTATTCGGCACGACATATATATATATATATATATATATATATATATATATATATATATATATATATATATATATATATATATATATATATATATATATATATAAATAGTCTGTGTTTCCTCTGGGAAAGACATTTTGAGGAGGTGGAAGGTTACACACAAATTGAAGAGTGATCCTTGTGTCAGGTTGAAGATTCTTGGCTTGTAACTTGGAGAGAGGAAAGTCTTGTGGCAATCTTGATAATAGTCTGCCCGAGGAGCGAGAGGTTTACCATCTGTCTCTTAAGGAGCAAAAGGAGGAGAAAAAGAGAATGGCAGCGGGAGAGTAGCACAGTTAGTAGAAAGATAGTAGTGAGGAAGGCAGCAGAATAAGGTATAGGAGAGAAAAGTAGCAGTGAGACGATAGCAGAAAGGTGAAAGAGAGAAAGGTAGCATAAAGCAGGGTGTACCTTGTCCTGGGTGTTAGTGAACGTCCTCATGCGAAATGAACGTGAAATAAATATTGACTGTGTGTGAGGGGAAAATGCTGGGCGTTCTACTGAACGTTAGTCTGGTCTCCCCTCACACTTCTTTGACTTACAGAGAAGGAAAGGTTCCCATGAGGGAGGGGTTCACTTGAGGGAGGGGTTCACATGAGGGAAAGGCTAACATGAGGGAAGGGTTCACATGAAGGAAGGGTTCACATGAGGGAGTTTGTTCACATGAGGGAGGTTGCTCACCAACAGTCTGGTTGCTCACATATCAAGGTCCCAATTAGCCAACGGAAGGTGTATGATAAAGACAGGTGTAGACGATTGGAGTGTAACGTTTGGAAAAGCATTGGTTTGAAGAGTAACGTTTGTAATGTAACGTTTGGAAACGTAACCGAAGTTTACCTTATCAAACGTTAGGATGTATTTAGATCGCTAGAAGTGGACTAAAAAAACATGTGAGCGAAAAATCATAGTGATAAAAACTCTGGTGAGCGAAACATCATAGTGATTCTCGGTGTATACATCGTTCACTATACGTCCCATCCTCAGGAGAAATATCAAATTTTGTCTCCAAGATGCGACCCACACCAGTCGACTAACACCCAGGTACCTATTTTACTGATAGGTAAACATGGACAGCAAGTGTCTTAAGGAAACACGTCCCATTGTTTCCACCCGTACCGGGGATCGAACCATTGGCTTCAGTGTGTGAGCTGAGTGCCCTACTACTCCAGCTACGGGGCACTCTGACACAGTGACTTTATTAGGTTTTCCTGGGGGGGGGTATTGACCTTCTGGGTTTATCATAATAATGAAATAATTTTGGTGTTTAAAAACGTGATCGAAGATGCAATGCAGAGAGACAACCAAAGAAGCTTCCTGGAGGGAGGAACTTGTGTCCAAAGTTTAATGAAAGGAAAAATTGTCTTTTCACTCTTCTGTTGGCAGCAGGAAATGAAACCCCCGTGAAGGAAGTCAGTGTCTGGGGAAAAGAAAATATATATGTACCGTATTTTCCGGCATATAAGGCGCGCCTTTTTTTTCCAGAAAGTCTGAGTCAGCCTGCGCCTTATATGCTCGAGGTCAGGGTCAAGGGTAGATTTTGGCTTTCGTTTTAGTTTAATAAGAGTAATTAACCCATGAATATGATTACTGATTTACCCTTACGATACTTGTCGTGCGTCTTATATGCCGGAAAATACAGTATTCGAGAAAAAAGTCACACAAATGATTAACATTGCCAAATAATATTTACATTAATTTTAATATTGATGCTGTTACTATATACAATACGTTAATTTAATACTTAGAGTAATATTACACATGTATGCTGAGAAGTGTATGTTTCTCAGTGTATATACACTGAAAGTGTACTTTAATCCTTATTTGAGGGGGTTAAATTACTCTTGACTGGTGGTAAACTGGTCACGTTTATCCTTAATGACCCTCATTGTTAGTAGTAGTTTTTATAGTAGCAAAAGTAGTAATTTTTGTAGAAGTAGCAGTAGTATTGTTAGTAGTTTTAGTAGTAGTAGTGGTAACAATAGTAATTTTAGTAGTAGTATTAGTAGCAGTAGTAATAGTGGTAGTAATAGTAGTAGTAGTAGTAACAGTAGTAATTTTAGTAGTAGTAGCAGTAGTAATTTTAGTAGTAGTATTAGTAGCAGTAGTAATAGTAATAGTGGTAATAGTTGTAGCAGTAGTAATTTTAGTAGCAGTATTAGTAGTAATAGTAGTAGTAGCAGTATTAGTAGTAGTAGTAGTAGTAGTAGTAGTAGTAGTAATAGCAATAGATTTTTTGTAATATATTCACTGGCCATTATGGTAATTATTTTTGGAATATATAATAAGGTAACCACAAGCTGATTATAACATAACAATTAACATGACTACAATATAATCACGAATGTCATCAGATCACAAACTTCAGTTGAAACTTTAACATCAGCCGGAATACTAACATTGCCATCAAATGTAACATTAACACCAGTAAAATATTAATGTTAATACCAGATGAAAGGTTAACATTAACATCAAACAAAATATTTACATTAGCTTAACATCGCTATTAACATGGGGCCAAAATTAATAACAGAATTAGCATTTAAAATTAAACTCTAAAAAATCAATGTTTCATAAACATTCATACATATGCAACATTATTATTGTTTAATGTTCAGTTGCAATTTATATTTGCAGCGGCATTTATATGGTCATTAATATTAATAACAACAAAAAAAACTATTGAATTTGTGTTACTCTAGTGGTAGCATGTTTGTGTGAGAATGTTAGATGTTAGTGTTAGAATGTTAGTGTTAGATGTTAGTGTGAGAATGTTAGTGTTAAATGTAGTGTTAGATGTTAGTGAGAGAATGTTAGATGTTAGTGAGAGAATGTTAGATGTTAGTGTGAGAATGTTAGATGTTAGTGAGAGAATGTTAGATGTTAGTGTGAGAATGTTAGTGTGACAATGTTAGTGTTAGAATGTTAGTGTTAGATGTTAGTGTGAGAATGTTAGATGTTAGTGAGAGAATGTTAGATGTTAGTGTGAGAATGTTAGTGTGACAATGTTAGTGTTAGAATGTTAGTGTTAGATGTTAGTGTGAGAATGTTAGATGTTAGTGTTAGAATGTTAGTGTTAGATGTTAGTGTGAGAATGTTAGATGTTAGTGTTAGAATGTTAGTGTTAGATGTTAGTGTGAGAATGTTAGTGTTAAATGTAGTGTTAGATGTTAGTGAGAGAATGTTAGATGTTAGTGAAAGAATGTTAGATGTTAGTGTGAGAATGTTAGTGTGACAGTGTTAGTGTTAGAATGTTAGTGTTAGATGTTAGTGTGAGAATGTTAGTGTTAAATGCAGTGTTAGATGTTAGTGAGAGAATGTTAGGTGTTAGTGAGAGAATGTTAGATGTTAGTGTTAGATGTTAGTGTTAGATGTTAGTGTGAGAATGTTAATGTTAAATGTTAGTGTTAGATTTTAGTGAGAGAATGTTAGATGTTAGTGAGAGAATGTTAGATGTTAGTGTGAGAATGTTAGTGTTAGATGTTTGTGTAAGAATTTTAGTTTTTAAAATGTTAGTGTTAGAACGTTAGCGTTAGAAAGTTAGTTTTAGAATGTTTGTTTTAAATGTCAGTGTGATGATGCTAGTTTTAGAATGTCAGTGTGAAAATGTTAGTTTTAGCATGTTAATGTGAGAATGCTAATGATAATATGTTAGTGTGAGAATGCTAGCGTTAATATGTTAATGTTAGAATATTAGTGATGGTATGTCAATCTTAATATGTTAGAATATTAGTGAGTGTTAGTATGTTAATGTTAGAATGCTAGTGTTAGTATGTTAATGTTAATATTAGTGTTAAAGTGTTAGTGCTATATTACTGTCAAGGCACACTGATATCTTGTAAATATTTAAAAATTGCGAAGACAGTACTCGTGTTTAGGTTCTCCTAAAATCAGGTGTCGCTCGTGTTATATCATGGCTGTCTTCCACCTCCTTGACAACTTCAGTAAGCTCCATCAGGCTGTTAACTCAATCAGGCCATTAACTCAATCAGGCTATTAATATCATGCCGGTCGCATCGAAATTGTATATACGGTATTACGGGCAGAAATAGGACACAGTGGCGGATTTGCATGAAGCTGTAATTTTCACCCCTATGGCAAACTTGTTGTGTGAGTGAGTGGTGATAATTTAATGCTGAATAATGACTCATGGCTTGTTTGAACACTTGCTATTCCTTAATTTTGTATAATTTTCATTTTTTATTTTAAAATACATACTAAGATGTTGACTGAATTCATATAAACTGGTTTAAAGTAGCTAAAATGATCTAGTCTAATAGTGTGATAAACTACCTGCCGGTCAGTATGTACTATCCATGCACAGATAACCCACACATAGGAGAGACAAAATTTTACGACGACGTTTCGGTCCTACTTGGACGATTTACTGGCTCCCTTACTCTTTTGTGTTGGTGTGGCTTTATAAATGGTCCAAGGACTTGGACCATGTATTTCTGTTCTTTATGTACTACACAGTTTGAGACTAGTTGCTTAATAGGATTTAAAGCTTATAGATTGCTTTAGGGCCATTAAAGGTTCACGTAACCTTTGCACCAGCAGACAAGAATACTTTAGATCCTAAAGTAGGGATTAAACTCTCAGTCATATACAGGGAGTTTCACTCGTAGGAGGCCCCGAGTTATGGTTTACTACAGACATAAATATACAAACACTACGGTTGTAGCTACGGGAGTCCCAACTCGGGACCTACGAGTGAAACCCTGTATGTACGTTGAGAGAAGTACGCCTCTCTCGGTGTATATATCCCGTGTTTGTGTCAGTGTGCTACCCAGGTTGCACAATCTGCCTCTGGTGGAATGGTTAGTTTCAATTGGCATAATAGTATTTGATCGTTGTTTTTATTATTTTTTTTATTTTGTTTTCGTGCATCTGTTGTATACATTTTTAACAACTGTGAACTGAATGACCTAAGTTGCTAAAATGCTACGTCAGTGTTACAGTTACTGCTACTATTGTTGCTGTTAGTATCAGTATCGCTACTACTAGTGTCATTATCACTACTAATACTAGTGTCAGTATCACAACTATTACTACTAGTAGTGTCAGTATCACAACTATTACTACTAGTAGTGTCAGTATCACAACTATTACTACTTGTAGTGTCAGTATCACAACTATTACTACTTGTAGTGTCAGTATCACAATTACTAGTAGTAGTGTCAGTATCACAACTTACTACTAGTAGTGCCAGTATCACAGTTACTACTAGTAGTGCCAGTATCACAACTATTACTACTAGTAGTGTCAGTATCAACTATTACTACTAGTAGTGTCAGTATCACAACTATTACTACTAGTAGTGTCAGTATCACAACTATTACTACTAGAAGCGATCAAGGTCCCAGGACCGAAACGTTTTCTAATAAATATGTCATAGTGTTTGCTTACGTGTCTTTCTAAACCAGTTTGTCTTGTAAAACTGTACTGTGTCTTGTAAGACTGTAGTGTGTCTTGTAAGACTGTTTTGTGTCTTGTAAGACTGGAGTGTGTCTTGTAAGACGCAGTGTTGACGTGTACTTAGCTCTGTGAAGACCTGTTTGCGCGCTCTCTACGAATTGAAGCAAGATGCCCTCCATCGAGCAACTTTACCAACAGCTTAAGGAAGAATTGAAGTTGGCGAAGATGGAGATTCGGCGACTGACCGAGGAAAACAAGAAGATTCGTAGTAGTCCTCCTGTTTTGAGTCCTCAGGTCAAGAAGGGAAACTGGTCAGTGGCTGGACAGCAGGGAACGAAGTTGACGATCAAGAAGACGAATGGAAAGGTAGAAACGATGAAGAAGAAAGAGACTGCCGTGGAAACCGTTGTGGAAACATCTAATACATTCTCAGTGCTACCCGACGAATGTGAGTCGACTACTGGGAACATCACGACGAACGACACCAAGGAAGGTAAGAATATTGTTGTTGTTGGGGATAGCCAAGTTAGGTATATGGATAGGGCGTTCTGCTTGAAGGACAGGAGTAGGAGACAGAGAGTTTGCTTTCCTGGGGCTGGGATGGAGGATATTGTTAGCCGTCTGGATGACATCATGAGAGGTAATGGGAGCAATCCTATTATCTGTCTCAGTGCTGGAGGCAACGATGTTGGCAGACGTAGGAGTGAAGACCTGATTAGCAGGTATAGGTCAGCAATAGAAATAATTAGGAGTAAGGGTGGGAACCCTGTCATATGTGGTATTTTGCCAAGGAGGGGAGTTGGAAATGAATGGTTGTCCAGGGCAATTGGTGTCAATTGCTGGCTGGACAAATACTGTAAGGAAAATGCGGTAACATTCATTGACAACTGGGACCCCTTCAATGGCAGAAATGACATGTATGCCAGGGATGGGGTTCACTTATCTAGGTCTGGGGTGGTAGCACTGGCAACTGCAGTGGAGGGAGCAGTTAGGACTTTAAACTAGGAATAGTTAGTGGTATGGGTTTTGGCAGGAAAACAGTGAAGTCCCAGTGTAGTAATATTACGAGTTCTAGGGGAACTAGTAATAAGCAGAACGAGGTAGGTATTGAAAAGCCAGGGACTTTGGGTGATAAGGACAGTAATAGGTTTAGTAGAAAAACAGAAATGAGCAGGAAGGGTAAAGAGAAAGGAGAGTCTTTCAATGTTTATTATGCTAATTGCCGTAGTGCTAGGAATAAGATGGACGAGTTGAGATTAGTTGCTAGTGCAGGTAACATTGATGTATTTGCCTTAACTGAGACGTGGTTTAATTCAAAAAGTCGGGACATGCCTGCGGAATGTCATATTCAGGGTTTTAAATTGTTCCAAGTAGATAGAAGTATCGGGAAGGGGGGTGGGGTGGCATTGTATGTCCGAGATCGCTTGAACTGTTGCACAAAAACGGGTATTAAGTCTGAAGTAACGCATACAGAGTCTGTTTGGATAGAATTTTCAGAGGGGCATGAAAAACTGATTTTAGGAGTGATATACCGTATCCCAAACTTAGATAGGGACCAAGGGAGACTACTATGGGAGGAAATTGTTAAGGCCACAAGGCACGATAATGTAGTAATTCTAAGAGACTTTAACTTTAGTCATATTGATTGGAATTTCTTGACTGGGAATTTAGAATCATACGACTTCTTAGAAGTAGTTCAGGATTGTTTTTTGAAGCAGTTTGTGACAGAACCTACAAGGGGAAATAACCTGCTTGACTTAGTTATGGCAAACAATGAATCCCTTGTTAATAATTTAGAAATTTCAGAGGAACTGGGTGCTAGCGACCACAAATCAATTACATTTAGCATTGAATGGAAGTACGATAGTAGCGATAACTCAGTAACAGTCCCAGATTTTCGCTTAGCAGATTACGATGGGCTTAGAGAACATTTATCATCTGTTGACTGGGGTAACGAAGTGAGCTATCAATATGACAGTTTTCTGAACACTATACATGCTGCTCAAAGAACGTTTATCCCATATAAAGAAATTAGATCGAATAGAAATGACCCAAAATGGATGAATAATAGGCTCAAATATCTACTAGGGCATAAGAAAGGAATTTATAGGCGTATCAAAAGAGGTGAGGGTCATCTTATGAATCAGTATATTGACATTAAGAGGGACATTAAAAAGGGGATAAGAAAAGCTAAAAGGGACTATGAAATTAAAGTTGCTAGGGATTCTATAACTAACCCAAAAAGTTTTTTCCAGGTCTATAGAACAAAAGTTAGAGATAAGATAGGTCCCCTTAAAAATAACTATGGGCACCTTACTGACAAAGAGAATGAAATGTGCTCGATTTTTAATAATTATTTTCTCTCAGTTTTTACACAGGAAGACACTAACAATATTCCAGTAATTAATTTTTATAGTGGGCTAGAAGAAGATAAATTATGTAACATCACAGTCACTAGTGAAATGGTTGTAAAGCAGATAGACAGACTGAAGCAAAATAAGTCGCCGGGTCCTGATGAGGTTTTTTCAAGGGTTCTTAAGGAATGCAAAATGGAACTCTGTGAACCATTAACTAATATTTTTAATTTATCTCTTCAAACAGGTGTAGTGTCTGATATGTGGAAGATGGCTAATGTAATTCCTATTTTTAAAACAGGGGACAAGTCGTTACCGTCAAATTACCGCCCAATAAGCCTGACCTCAATTGTAGGCAAATTACTAGAGTCAATTATAGCTGAGATTATAAGAAGCCATCTCGATAAGCATAGCTTGATTAATGATACTCAGCATGGATTCACAAGAGGCCGGTCTTGTCTAACTAATTTATTAACTTTCTTCAGTAAAGCTTTTGAGGCTGTTGACCACGATAAAGAATTTGATAATATTTACTTAGATTTTAGTAAGGCTTTTGATAGAGTTCTGCACCATAGACTGTTAAAGAAAGTGGCAGCTCATGGCATTGGGGGAAAAGTGCTCTCGTGGATCGAGTCATGGCTCACTGACAGGAAGCAGAGAGTGTCCATAAATGGGGTTAAATCCGAGTGGGGATCTGTAACAAGTGGCGTTCCACAGGGATCAGTCTTGGGCCCGTTGTTGTTTATAATATATATCAATGATCTTGATGAGGGAATTACTAGTGATATGAGCAAATTCGCCGATGACACAAAGATAGGTAGGATAATTGATTCAAACGTAGATGTTATGGAACTTCAGGAGGATTTAAACAAACTCTATTCTAGAGAAAAGAAAAGCGGCAGATGCAGTTCAATGTAGATAAATGCAAGGTTCTGAAGCTTGGGAGTGCCCATAACCCTAGTACTTATAAGTTAAATGATGTAGAACTTAGCCATACAGATTGCGAAAAGGACTTGGGGGTTATGGTGAGCAGCAACCTTAAACCAAGACAGCAATGCCTAAGCGTACGTAATAAGGCAAATAGATTACTGGGATTTATATCAAGAAGTGTAAGCAACAGAAGTCCAGAGGTCATACTGCAGCTTTATACATCATTAGTAAGGCCTCACCTAGATTATGCAGCTCAGTTCTGGTCTCCATATTACAGAATGGACATAAATTCGTTAGAAAACATTCAGCGTAGGATGACTAAATTAATGCATAGCATTATAAATCTTCCTTATGAAGAAAGATTGAAGACTCTTAAGTTACATTCACTTGTTAGACGAAGAATGAGGGGAGACCTGATCGAAGTGTATAAGTGGAAGATAGGTATTAATAAAGGGGATATTAATAAGGTCTTGAGGATGTCTCTCCAAGAGAGAACCCGCAGTAATGGATTTAAATTAGATAAGTTTAGATTTAGAAAGGACATAGGAAAGTATTGGTTTGGAAATAGGGTAGTTGATGAGTGGAACAGTCTACCTAGTTGGGTTATTGAGGCTAGGACTTTGGGTAGTTTCAAACTTAGGTTGGATAAGTACATGAGTGGGAGGGGTTGGATTTGAGTGGGACTTGCACATCAGAGCTTATTTCTTGGGTGGCATTGAAAATTGGGTTGGCCAAATGTTTTGTTAGTGGGATGAATTGTAAAGGACCTGCCTAGTATGGGCCAACAGGCCTACTGCAGTGTTCCTCCTTTCTTATGTTCTTATGTTATCACAATTACTAGTAGTAGTGTCAGTATCACAACTATTACTACTAGTAGTGTCAGTATCACAACTATTACTACTAGTAGTGTCAGTATCACAACTATTACTACTAGTAGTGTCAGTATCACATCTATTACTACTAGTAGTGTCAGTATCACAACTATTACTACTAGTAGTGTGAGTGTCACAACTACTATATACTGGACTAATTTATGTCAAATTATTTCCAAGTGTCTACAAGTGCTAAAGTTGAGTTTCCACTTAAGACAGGTTTTCATTTAGGTAATCTTGATAATTATTTTGGAATCTTGCTTAATATATTTAGAGTATTGTTTACTGCTGCACTTTACTTAAAACTGTGTTTAAAGAAATTGAAGATTCGCTTAATGTTTTTGCTATCCCCCCCCCCTAGCACATATATTTTTCCACCCCCTAACACTTATATTTTTCCACCCCCTAACACTTATATTTCCCCATTATGTTATCCTCCTAACACATGTTTTTCCCCTAACACTTATATTTTTCCCCCTAACACTTATATTTCTTAGTAATAATAACCTTATATGGGCTTCCCATTCGCACATCTCATGTTTTTATTGGCCATATAAAAGTTAGCGTTATATTGTTAACGTTAGTATGTTAATGTTAGCTTGATAGTAGGGTATAGTACCATTGTTTACGTTTCAGAACATAAGACTGGCTGAGAGCAAACTATATGAGTGGCGTAGATCATTATGGTTGAGTGTGTGGTAGCTGTCATTATGGATGAGTGTGTGGTAGCTGTCATTATGGTTGAGTGTGTGGTAGCTGTCATTATGGATGAGTGTGTGGTAGCTGTCATTATGGTTGAGTGTGTGGTAGCTGTCATTATGGATGAGTGTGTGGTAGCTGTCATTATGGATGAGTGTGTGGTAGCTGTCATTATGGTTGAGTGTGTGGTAGCTGTCATTATGGTTGAGTGTGTGGTAGCTGTCATTATGGATGAGTGTGGAAATAAATGGTATAAAATACCGACACAATGGAAATATAAACACAAATGCAGTATAATGTGATCCTTTATTGACAACGTTTCACCCACACAGTGGGCTTTTTCAAGTCACACACGGATCTACCTGGGGTTGGAAGGTACGAGAGTATTTATAGGCATGTTAAGAATGTTGAGGTCAGGTGGAGAATGCTGCATCCGATGATCTACCGGGTGGGGTTATAGAGTCTTGGGTAGCTTGGCAGGGGTATTGGACAAGTTGTGAGTAGACCTTCTGCAGTGTTCTATGTTCTTATGTGGGATAGCGATGAAGAAGTTTCTTGGCGAGTGGTTCAGCTATGTTATAGAAGCCATTATTCTGGTTGAAATTGTTGGTTGTAGAGATGAGCGATGATTCCAGGGTTCTTCTGTATTGACTGTTGTCTTCTGTGGCTATAAGTCTTGAGTTTCTGTAGTTAATTAAATGTCATATTAATTAACTACAGAAACTCAAGACTTATAGCCACAGAAGACAACACTCAATACAGAAGAATCCTGGAATCATCGCTCATCTCTACAACCAACAATTTCAACCAGAACAATGGCTTCTATAACATAGCTGAACCACTCGCCAAGAAACTTCTTCATCGCTATCCCACATAAGAACATAGAACACTGCAAAAGGTCTACTCACAACTTGTCCAATACCCCTGCCAAGCTACCCAAGACTCTATAACCCCACCCGGTAGATCATCGGATGCAGCATTCTCCACCTGACCTCAACATTCTTAACATGCCTATAAATACTCTCGTACCTTCCAACCCCAGGTAGATCCGTGTGTGACTTGAAAAAGCCCACTGTGTGGGTGAAACGTTGTCAATAAAGAATCACATTATACTGCATTTGTGTTTATATTTCCATGGATGAGTGTGTGGTAGCTGTATGGTTGAGTGTGTGGTAGCTGTCGTTATGGTTGAGTGTGTGGTAGCTGTCATTATGGTTGAGTGTGTGGTAGCTGTCATTATGGATGAGTGTGGTAGCTGTCATTATGGATGAGTGTGTGGTAGCTGTCATTATGGATGAGTGTGTGGTAGCTGTCATTATGGATGAGTGTGTGGTAGCTGTCATTATGGTTGAGTGTGTGGTAGCTGTCATTATGGTTGAGTTTGTGGTAGCTGTCATTATGGATGAGTGTGTGGTAGCTGTCATTATGGTTGAGTGTGGTAGCTGTCATTATGGTTGAGTGTGTGGTAGCTGTCATTATGGATGAGTGTGTGGTAGCTGTCATTATGGATGAGTGTGTGGTAGCTGTCATTATGGTTGAGTGTGTGGTAGCTGTCATTATGGATGAGTGTGTGGTAGCTGTCATGGTTGAGTGTGTGGTAGCTGTCATTATGGTTGAGTGTGTGGTAGCTGTCATTATGGATGAGTGTGTGGTAGCTGTCATTATGGTTGAGTGTGTGGTAGCTGTCATTATGGATGAGTGTGTGGTAGCTGTCATTATGGTTGAGTGTGTGGTAGCTGTCATTATGGATGAGTGTGTGGTAGCTGTCATTATGGTTGAGTGTGTGGTAGCTGTCATTATGGTTGAGTGTGGTAGCTGTCATTATGGTTGAGTGTGTGGTAGCTGTCATTATGGATGAGTGTGTGGTAGCTGTCATTATGGATGAGTGTGTGGTAGCTGTCATTATGGTTGAGTGTGTGGTAGCTGTCATTATGGATGAGTGTGTGGTAGCTGTCATTATGGTTGAGTGTGTGGTAGCTGTCATTATGGTTGAGTGTGTGGTAGCTGTCATTATGGATGAGTGTGTGGTAGCTGTCATTATGGTTGAGTGTGTGGTAGCTGTCATTATGGATGAGTGTGTGGTAGCTGTCATTATGGTTGAGTGTGTGGTAGCTGTCATTATGGTTGAGTGTGTGGTAGCTGTCTTTATGGATGAGTGTGTGGTAGCTGTCTTTATGGATGAGTGTGTGGTAGCTGTCATTATGGTTGAGTGTGTGGTAGCTGTCATTATGGATGAGTGTGTGGTAGCTGTCATTATGGATGAGTGTGTGGTAGCTGTCATTATGGTTGAGTGTGTGGTAGCTGTCATTATGGATGAGTGTGTGGTAGCTGTCATTATGGTTGAGTGTGTGGTAGCTGTCATTATGGATGAGTGTGTGGTAGCTGTCATTATGGTTGAGTGTGTGGTAGCTGTCATTATGGATGAGTGTGTGGTAGCTGTCATTATGGTTGAGTGTGTGGTAGCTGTCATTATGGATGAGTGTGTGGTAGCTGTCATTATGGTTGAGTGTGTGGTAGCTGTCATTATGGTTGAGTGTGTGGTAGCTGTCATTATGGTTGAGTGTGTGGTAGCTGTCATCATGGTTGAGTGTGTGGTAGCTGTCATTATGGATGAGTGTGTGGTAGCTGTCATCATGGTTGAGTGTGGTAGCTGTCATTATGGTTGTATGTGTGATAGTTGTCATTATAGTTAAGTGTGTGAGTGACAGGTGTTATGGCTGAACTTGAGTGGCAGGTGTTGTTATGGTTGAGTGTATGAGTGACGGGTGTTACTATGGCTGAGTGAGTGACAGGTATTGTTATGGTTGAGTTTATGACTCGTCTTTTGCGAGAGTTGGGTTCTAGCTCTTGACTCTTGCTTCGTAACAATACACGACCCTCTGTAGTCAGTCCTGGTTGCTAGTGCCCGTACCCGGTTTTGTTTACAGTCGTTTCATTACGATTTCGTGAGTCTTGCCAGTACTTGGTTGAGTAAACAGAAATTTTTCTGAAGGAAATTTCATTCCTTTTAATATTAGGCTCACCTGTTCTGTACCGTAGAAAAGTTAAGAGCTGAGGTATAGGTTAGGTTAGATAAGATTTCTCAGGAAATAGGACAGATATTTCCTGACGCTGATCTTAGTCATATGATGACTCGCCACTGGAGCTTTTGGTCATCTGACCAAAGCCTTCCACTGGCTTACCGGTCCACCTCTTTAAAAACTGTGGTTACGATTATAACCATTTTTATACATTAGCTGAGGGTTGACTTGTTGCCTAGTACGCCACCGGTCTACCTGGTACAAGACTAGGCTAAGATTATCTAGCAGACGTTGCGCAACTGCTTACACCACTCCTTGCCCTGATTTATCGACATGAAGTGCAACATTTCTTTTAGTTTGTGCTCACTTCTGTGAATATATGTTGTAGCAAGCAGCTAATTCCTAGTTTGTTGCAAACGATTTAGTTACAGTACCGTCTGTGGGAGAGTTTACAACTCCCACCACACATTACAAGTACGAAGTGGACGAGATTTCTTACCCACTGTCGAGACCACCTTGGTCTCTACAGGGAGGCTCCACCACCCTGGTCTCGACAGGGAGGCTCCACCACCCTGGTCTCGACCGGGAGGCTCCACCACTCTGGTCTCTACAGGGAGGCTCCATCACTCTGGTCTCGACAGAGAGGCTCCACTACACTGGTCTCGACAGGGAGGCTCCATCACTCTGGTCTCTACAGGGAGGCTCCACCACTCTGGTCTCGACAGAGAGGCTCCACCACTCTGGTCTCGACAGGGAGGCTCCATCACTCTGGTCTCTACAGGGAGGCTCCACCACCCTGGTCTCGACAGGGAGGTTCCACCACTCTGGTCTCGACAGGGAGGCTCCACCACCCTGGTCTCGAAAGTAAGGCTCCACCACCCTGGTCTCGACAGTAAGGCTCCACCACCCTGGTCTCGACAGGGAAGCTCCACCACCCTGGTCTCGACAGGGTGGCTCCACAACCCTGGTCTCGATAGGGAGGCTCCACCACCCTGGTCTCGACAGAGGCCACACCACTCTGGTCTCGACAGGGAGGCTCCACCACCCTGGTGTCGACAGGGAGGCTTTACCACCCTGGTCTCGACAGGGTGGCTCCACCACCCTGGTCTCGACAGGGAGGCTCCACCACCCTGGTCTCGACAGGGTGGCTCCACAACCCTGGTCTCGATAGGGAGACTCCACCACCCTGGTCTCGACAGAGAGGCCACATCACTCTTCTCGACAGGGAGGCTCCACCACCCTGATTTCGACGGAGGCTCTACCACCCTGGTCTTGACAAGGAGGCTCCACCACCTTTGTCTCGACAGGGAGGTTCCACCACCCTGGTCTCGACAGGGAGGCTCCACCTACATAACCACCGCTCCGTTGAGGTTTTCCTGGATATTATGAGGTTTCTTACAAGGTGCAATTTTCCAGGCGACCTCATACGATGTCTTTGTAAGATTTTTCTTAAAAAACTGTCACTGAATCTGACGGAGCATCGTCTCGATCATTCTCTCTCTCTCTCTCTCTCTCTCTCTCTCTCTCTCTCTCTCTCTCTCTCTCTCTCTCTCTCTCTCTCTCCCTATTGATAATACAAGATAGCATTTAATTTAGATAGACGAAGATAGTTCTCAACAGATTAAAGGCTTCTCTCTCTCTCTCTCTCTCTCTCTCTCTCTCTCTCTCTCTCTCTCTCTCTCTCTCTCTCTCTCTCTCTCTCTCTCTCTCTCTCTGTCTCTCTCTCTCTCTCTCTCTCTCTCTCTCTCTCTCTCTCTCTCTCTCTCTCTCTCTCTCTCTCTCTCTCTCTCTCTCTCTCTCTCTCTCTCTCTCTCTCAAGACTTCAGTCATTTCTTATATGAGATTGGAAAAATTAGTTTTGGGGTGTCAATTCAGGTGATCTTTCTCCTATTCAGTAAGAGAAATTTGCTATATTGTTGACACTGGATGAGTTAAGATAGAACTTTCATGACTCACGAAGTCGTATTAACACGATTTTAAACGAATCAGGACGGGTGGGGCTCGAACCGTTTCTGAAGCGACTTCTCACTATAGGGAGGTTAGCATAGGATGCACTGACCTGTGATAAGGACCTGCCTTGTATGGGCCAGCACGCCTTCTGCAGTGTTCCTCCAGACTTATGTTTTTATGTGAGTTTTAGGACTCACCTGTCAGGGGTTCGATCTCCGGACCTGTTCTGTGATCTGATAAGAACTTTGAACATTGAAGATGCTGCGGCTGGCTAGGAATTTGAAATATTTCAAATAGTGTAAGGGAAACTAAGTCAGAACCTGGAACATTGTCAGCGCTGGGGTAGTAAGTCACAACAGTCCCTAACCTCATTGAAGACCGACGTAAATTGTACATTAAAGTGCGCAGTTATTTGCAGAATTGTAAATCATTGTATTATGCATTAAAAACTAGCTGACGTAATTGTATACCCATGACACTCGACAGTGAGTGAAGGCGTTCAGTCCCTGCAAGGAGGATCGAGCCTCTAGTATCTCCTACACTTATATAATTCAGTCTAGAATGAAACAGAAATTCTTCTCATTACGACTAGAACTAAAACACATTGATTGAAGAACTTAGGAATCTAAGTAAAAATGTACTGGTGAAATCTGAAGGACGCTTCGTAAATTTTAACCTGCCTTCCAGTTAGTGTATCATTTAACCTGCCTTCCGGTTAGTGTATCATTTAACCTGCCTTCCGGTTAGTGTATCATTTAACCTGCCTTCCGGTTAGTGTATCATTTAACCTGCTTTCCGGTTAGTGTATCATTTAACCTGCTTTCCGGTTAGTGTATCATTTAACCTGCCTTCCAGTTAGTGTATCATTTAACCTGCCTTCCGGTTAGTGTATCATTTAACCTGCCTTCCAGTTAGTGTATCATTTAACCTGCTTTCCGGTTAGTGTATCATTTAACCTGCTTTCCGGTTAGTGTATCATTTAACCTGCCTTCCAGTTAGTGTATCATTTAACCTGCCTTCCGGTTAGTGTATCATTTAACCTGCCTTCCGGTTAGTGTATCATTTAACCTGCCTTCCAGTTAGTGTATCATTTAACCTGCCTTCCGGTTAGTGTATCATTTAACCTGCTTTCCGGTTAGTGTATCATTTAACCTGCCTTCCAGTTAGTGTATCATTTAACCTGCCTTCCGGTTAGTGTATCATTTAACCTGCCTTCCGGTTAGTGTATCATTTAACCTGCCTTCCGGTTAGTGTATCATTTAACCTGCCTTTCGGTTAGTGTATCATTTAACCTGCCTTCCGGTTAGTGTATCATTTAACCTGCCTTCCAGTTAGTGTATCATTTAACCTGCCTTCCAGTTAGTGTATCATTTAACCTGCCTTCCGGTTAGTGTATCATTTAATCTGCCTTCCAGTTAGTGTATCATTTAATCTGCCTTCCAGTTAGTGTATCATTTAACCTGCCTTCCGGTTAGTGTATCATTTAATCTGCCTTCCAGTTAGTGTATCATTTAATCTGCCTTCCAGTTAGTGTATCATTTAATCTGCCTTCCAGTTAGTGTATCATTTAATCTGCCTTCCAGTTAGTGTATCATTTAATCTGCCTTCCAGTTAGTGTATCATTTAATCTGCCTTCCGGTTAGTGTATCATTTAATCTGCCTTCCAGTTAGTGTATCATTTAATCTGCCTTCCGGTTAGTGTATCATTAAACCTGCCTTCTAGTTACTGTCTTATTTTAACCTGCCTTCCAGTTAATGTCTCATTTTAACCTGCCTTCTAGTTAATGTCTCATTTTAACCTGCCTTCCAGTTAATGTCTCATTTTAACCTGCCTTCCAGTTAATGTCTCATTTTAACCTGCCTTCTAGTTAATGTATCATTTTAACCTGCCTTCCCGTTAATGTCTCATTTTAACCTGCCTTCTAGTTAGTGTGTCATTTTAACCTGCCTTCTAGTTAGTGTCATTTTAACCTGCCTTCCAGTTAATGTCTCATTTTAACCTGCATTCTAGTTAGTGTGTCATTTTAACCTGCCTTCCAGTTAATGTCTCATTTTAACCTGCCTTCAAGTTAGTGTGTCATTTTAACCTGCCTTCTAGTTAGTGTGTCATTTTAACCTGCCTTCTAGTTAGTGTGTCATTTTAACCTGCCTTCAAGTTAGTGTGTCATTTTAACCTGCCTTCAAGTTAGTGTGTCATTTTAACCTGCCTTCCAGTTAGTGTGTCATTTTAACCTGCCTTCCAGTTAGTGTGTCATTTTAACCTGCCTTCTAGTTAGTGTGTCATTTTAACCTGCCTTCTAGTTAGTTTGTCATTTTAACCTGCCTTCCAGTTAATGTCTCATTTTAACCTGCCTTCTAGTTAGTATGTCATTTTAACCTGAATTCCGGTTATTGTCTTATTCAACTAATTTGTTCAAGTTAGATTACAATATACATAATTCATTTTTATATAAATGGTGTAAAATATCGACAAGTTGATGATTAAGATACATGTGCAACAGGTGGGGATCTTTATTGTTGAAACGTTTCGCCTACACAGTAGACTTCTTCAGTCAGATACCAAGGTAGCAGGTGTAGTAGTGAAATGAAGAGGATGTAATCGGTCCATCAGCCTTGGGGAAATAGTATTCGAGGTGGTCAGTCCCCGGGGACTCAACACAGAGAGAAGCTTATAACGACGCTTCAGTACGATTTTTGTTTATTATCAAAGAATGTGTCAAAACTGTCCCAGCTGTCGTCCCATAACGTGAACACATCATTACCGTTTCTGTACCAGATCTGGGCATGCATATATATATATATATATATATATATATATATATATATATATATATATATATATATATATATATATATATATATATATATATATATATATATATATATGCAAGAATTCGCAAGAGCAGGCGAAATATACACAAACACTGATCTCTGGCTGAAGGAGACTCGAACCTATATATACTCATGCTTAAATAACAAAAAGGCACAATACCGTGACTGGAACGATACACAAATAACCCGCACAAAGAAGAGAGGAGCTTACGACTACGTGTGACTTTGTTAATGGTCCAAATCGGATCGAAACGTCTTCGTAAGCTCCTCTCTTCTATGTGCGGGTTATTTGTGTCCTCATGCTTATCATATACTATACATATACATACATATATATTATATATATATTATAGAGATATATATATATATATATATATATATATATATATATATATATATATATTTATATATATATATATATATATAATATATATAATATATATATATATATATATATATATATATATATATATATATATATATATATATATATATATATATATATATATGCAATAAGATCACAGTAAACAGGTGATTTCAGAATATGCAAAACAACCACTCTGAAAGAATAGAGAAATTCCAAGCGCTTTCGTGACTACTCACATTATCAAGGAACTATGAAAGTAAAGCATCCAAGGAAGCTATATAAGGGGTCTGGCCAGCACCTCACTATCAGATCCCACAACGGTTAAACACGTGACGGGCGCCGACCCAACTTGGATAGGTCCTTTGCACAACTCACCCACAAACTATTCTACCCAAGAAAATTTAAAAATTATTATTTGTCCAGTGTATTATTAAATTCTTCCCAAATTCTATTAATTATAAATGGATCTAATTTATATAAACCAAAGGAAATATTCATATTATTGTCAAAACTGCTTTTTATGAAACAAAATTCAATTATATTCCTGTCGACCATGAACTTGCTTGATACTACTTTCTCAACTTTTTGAAAATCAATTGGATGGTTAAAATCTCTTACATGAATAAATAGAGCATTGGAATCTTGTCCAGTTCTAATGCTATATTTATGTTGTTTTAATCTTTGTTCGAGATTTTTACCAGTTTGACCGTATAAGATTCCTTGTAAAATTTGCGATAAAGTTTATTACGGTCAAACTGGTAAAAATCTCGAATTAAGATTAAAACAACATAAATATAGCATTAGAACTGGACAAGATTCCAATGCTCTATTTATTCATGTAAGAGATTTTAACCATCCAATTGATTTTCAAAAAGTTGAGAAAGTAGTATCAAGCAAGTCCATGGTCGACAGGAATATAATTGAATCTTGTTTCATAAAAAGCAGTTTTGACAATAATATGAATATTTCCTTTGGTTTATATAAATTAGATCCATTTATAATTAATAGAATTTGGGAAGAATTTAATAATACACTGGACAAATAATAATTTTTAAATTTTCTTGGGTAGAATAGTTTGTGGGTGAGTTGTGCAAAGGACCTATCCAAGTTGGGTCGGCGCCCGTCACGTGTTTAACCGTTGTGGGATCTGATAGTGAGGTGCTGGCCAGACCCCTTATATAGCTTCCTTGGATGCTTTACTTTCATAGTTCCTTGATAATGTGAGTAGTCACGAAAGCGCTTGGAATTTCTCTATTCTTTCAGAGTGGTTGTTTTGCATTATATATATATATATATATATATATATATATATATATATATATATATATATATATATATATATATATATATATATGTCGTGCCGAATATGTAAAACTGGTCAATTAGCAAGAACTCATTTAAAATTGAGTCCTTTCTAAAATTTTCTCTTATACGTTTAAAGATATATTTTTTTTCATTAATGTTAATATAAAAAATTTTAATTTTGCACCAAAAGAATCTTAGAAAACTTGCCTAACCTTATTATAACAAGAAAAATTTATTTTAGCCTAACCCAACTAAATATATTTTAGATTTGTTTACAATAATTTAATACTAAACAAACACAGTGAAATACATTTTTTTCGTTAGGTTCAGAATGATTTTGGCGAAATTATTGCATACACAGAATTTCACTTGTCCTATATGGTAAGATCGCAAGTTCTGCCTATTCGGCACGACATATATATATATATGTATGTATATATATATATATATATATATATATATATATATATATATATATATATATATATATATATATATATATATATATATATGTCTGGAGAACAGGTGTCTAGGAGACACGAGAGAGTGGAGGTGACTGTGAGGAGTGAAGGTGACTGAGGAGTGGAGGTGACTGTGAAGAGTGGAGGTGACTGAGGAGTGGAGGTGACTGTGAGGAGTGTAAGTGACTGTGAGGAGTGTAAGTGACTGTGAGGAGTGGAAGTGGCTGAGGAGTGGAGGTGGCTGAGGAGTGGAGGTGGCTGAGGAGTGGAAGTGACTGAGGAGTGGAAGTGACTGAGGAGTGGAAGTGACTGAGGAGTGGAAGTGACTGAGGAGTGGAAGTGACTGAGGAGTGGAAGTGACTGAGGAGTGGAAGTGGCTGAGGAGTGGAAGTGGCTGAGGAGTGGAAGTGACCGAGGAGTGGAAGTGACTGAGGAGTGGAAGTGACTGAGGAGTGGAAGTGACTGAGGAGTGGAAGTGACCGAGGAGTGGAAGTGACCGAGGAGTGGAAGTGACCGAGGAGTGGAAGTGACCGAGGAGTGGAAGTGACCGAGGAGTGGAAGTGACCGAGGAGTGGAAGTGACCGAGGAGTGGAAGTGACCGAGGAGTGGAAGTGGTGTATTGAGGTGTGTGTAAGTCAGAGGAATTTGGAAAGTGGAAACTTTCTTGCTTCTCTCTGTCGTATGAATGACACCAGATTTCATCCATTGTCTTCTGTCTGCCTCTGTTCCTTTTCCTTCACCTCCTGCTGCTCTCCCTGTTTCTTTACCACTTACTGTTGCTGCTCTTCCTGTTTCTTTACCACTTACTGTTGCTGCTCTCCCTGTTTCTTTACCACTTACTGTTGCTGCTCTTCCTGTTTCTTTACCACTTACTGTTGCTGCTCTCCCTGTTTCTTTACCACTTACTGTTGCTGCTCTCCCTGTTTCTTTACCACTTACTGTTGCTGCTCTCCCTGTTTCTTTACCACTTACTGTTGCTGCTCTCCCTGTTTCTTTACCACTTACTGTTGCTGCTCCCCATGTTTCTTTACCACTTACTGTTGTTGCTCTCCCTGTTGCTTTACCAATTATTGTTGCTAATCTTCCTGTTTATTTACCACCTTCTGCTGCTGATACTCTCCCTGTTTCTTCACCTACTACTGTTCCTGTTCAGGGAACAGTAGTAGATGAACAGGGACAGCCTGCTGCTGTCCCTGTTTCTTCACCTGCTACTGTTTCTGTTCCTGTCCCTCCTGCTGCTGTTGATACTCTCCCTGTTTCTTCACCTGCTACTGTTCCTGTTGCCTGCTTTCCCTCACTTCTTGTGGTATGAGGCTGTGTTATGACGTAAAACGCAGGAATTCTTGATGTTGTTGGTTTGACAAGCATATCTGTATATTGTGTAAGTGTGAACAGATCTACCCCACTTTCACGTTACGAGAGTGTCTCTAAGCTACTTACAACACCACCGTCACCTCCACTATCAAAGCCATTACTAGATCAAAGAGGGTTAATACCAGCCCCGAGGTGAATACTGGCATCAACACCACCCCTTGTAATAAGGTATATACTTGGATGAAATGGCTAGGTGTTCGTTCACTCGCGTATATATGAACACAGATATGCTTGTTGCATCAATAACATCAACCACGTGTGTACTTTTCATGGTGGTTGAATTAAACATTTGTGCAATATTTGGGTACCTTTATTGTGAGAACCTTTCGCCAGCCAGTTTCTTCTTCAATCCAGTACAGAGTCGATGCTGTCAGTCCATCAGTCAAGATTATTTGACTGATCGACTCCAGGCTGAGGGACTGATTACCTCAAATTTCTTCTCATCTTCAACATTTCCACTCTGTATTGGACCGAGGAAGCCACTGGTTGGCGAAACGTTTCTACATGCTTTACATGGCAGCACAGCTTCACACCAAACGGATCACCCTGGACAGTCGTGGTTATCTGAGGATAAGAGAAGAGCGGAGGATAAATGGATTAGGAGGATCATACTCATACGAGACATTTTAACGGTGTTTAACAATGGTAATGCTCTTGGCAGGGCGAAACATCGTTGTTGTTAATTATTACGTGTTGCCTGTTTCTTTTTGATTCCTCGTGTCGGCACTTTGTTCCTTTTCAATGCCATTATTTGTATTGTTGGAATATTAAATGTTATTTTCCTAACCTGATCTTCCCTTAACTAACCTAATCTAACTTAACCTCAATTAACTTAAACTAATCAAACTTAACTAACTTTAACAAAGAAAGTACGAGGCAAGCATTTAAGAAAATTATGCACTGGACGTATACCAGGTAAGTATACAAGGGTCGTATACCAGAAAGTATACACTGAACTTGTACCAGGGTAGTATATAAAGGAGGAATGCCAGAAAGTATACACTGAACGTATACCAGGAAATATACACTGAACGTATACCAAGAAGTATATAAGGGACATATACAAGGAAAGTATACAGTAAATTTATACCTGAAGGTATATAAAGGTCGTATACCAGGAAAGTGTACAATGTACGTATACCAGGGAAGTGTACAATGTACGTATACCAAGAAAGTATACAGTGTACGTATACCAAGAAAGTATACAGTGTACGTATACCAGGAAAGTATATAGTGTACGTATACCAGGAAAGTATATAGTGTACGTATACCAGGAAAGTATACCAGGGAAATGTTTGTAATGAGAGTTTCCCGGACATGACTTACTGGTTTAAACAGGTGTTAAGCTTTTCTATATGCACGAGGGAGAGGGAAATGAATTAGGGTGAGGGAGAGAGAGAGAGAGAGGAAACGGAACGATGGAAAGGAACAAGATGGAAACAAATAAAGGGATGGAAAAAGAAAAGGAAGGAAGGAGGGAGGGAGGGAGAGAAAAAAGAGAAGGGGGAGATACAGAAAGGATAGACGAAAATAGAATTAAAAATATAGAATATTCTCAGATCTTCCCCTCACATTCTTAAGAGATCTTCCCTTCACATTCTTAAGAGATCTTCCCCTCACATTCTTAAGAGATCTTCCCCTCACATTCTTAAGAGATCTTCCCCTCACATTCTTAAGAGATCTTCCCCTCACATTCTTAAGAGATCTTCCCTTCACATTCTTAAGAGATCTTCCCCTCACATTCTTAAGAGATCTTCCCCTCACATTCTTAAGAGATCTTCCCTTCACATTCTTAAGAGATCTTCCCTTCACATTCTTAAGAGATCTTCCCCTCACATTCTTAAGAGATCTTCCCCTCACATTCTTAAGAGATCTTCCCCTCACATTCTTAAGAGATCTTCCCTTCACATTCTTAAGAGATCTTCCCCTCACATTCTCAAGAGATCTTCCCCTCACATTCTCAAGAGATCTTCCCCTCACATTCTTAAGAGATCTTCCCCTCACATTCTTAAGAGATCTTCCCTTCACATTCTTAAGAGATCTTCCCCTCACATTCTCAAGAGATCTTCCCCTCACATTCTCAAGAGATCTCCCCCTCACATTCTTAAGAGATCTTCCCCTCACATTCTTAAGAGATCTTCCCCTCACATTCTCAAGAGATCTTCCCCTCACATTCTCAAGAGATCTTCCCCTCACATTCTTAAGAGATCTTCCCCTCACATTCTCAAGAGATCTTCCCCTCACATTCTCAAGAGATCTTCCCCTCACATTCTCAAGAGATCTTCCCCTCACATTCTTAAGAGATCTTCCCCTCACATTCTCAAGAGATCTTCCCCTCACATTCTTAAGAGATCTTCCCCTCACATTCTTAAGAGATCTTCCCCTCACATTCTCAAGAGATCTTCCCCTCACATTCTCAAGAGATCTTCCCCTTACATTCTTAAGAGATATTTCCCTCACATTCTTAAGAGATCTTCCCCTCACATTCTTAAGAGATCTTCCCCTCACATTCTTAAGAGATCTTTCCCTCATTTTCAAGAGGTCTTCCCCCTCACTCCTCAATGCTAGGTTCTCAGTGTTGCATGTGCTGCAGTCTGTTCTCACCTCTTAACTACCCTACAACACACAACACTCCCCGTTGTAAACTTAACCTTCCTTCCCTCTACAAGAGTACCACCTTTAAGTTGCTGTAGTTAGTTGGTGTTCCTTATGTGTTGTGTTACTGTAGTTGAGGTTCCTTATGTGTTGTGTTACTGTAGGTTACTGTAGCTGAGGTTTCTTAATTAATGTGTTGTGTTATTGTAGGGTTACTGTAGCTGAGGTTCCTTAACTGAACTTAGCTGAACTTTGAGCGAAACGTCTATGTATTCCCTTAGCCATTGGGCTTTTGTATTCCAGATGTCTGGAGTGTGTATTGTGTACAGTGCATGTAAATACCTTTGACCTGACCCTCTAATAAGCTGAGAGAGATGTACTTTGATATTCATAGATTAATTTGGTAGGAGATTGATAGCACTGATCCAGGAAGGTACTGTTGGTAGGACATTGATAGCACTGATCCAGGAAGGTACTGTTGGTAGGAGATTGATAGCACTGATTCAGGAAGGTACTGTTGGTAGGAGACTGATAGCACTGATCCAGGAAGGTACTGCTACACAGTAGGCTTCTTCAGTCGAGTACAGAAAAGTTGATAGAAGCAGAAGATACTTGAAGACGATGTAATCAGTCCATCACCCTTAAAGTTTTGAGGTGGTCAGTCCCTCAGTCTGGAGAAGAGCATTGTTCCGTTGTCTGAAACAATATGAAGTTGAAGTGACAGGATGGAGCCTTTATATAGTGCCAGGAGGTGAGACGTAGGTTGTTTTGGGAGGGCAGGTCCCTCTCAAACCCAGCCGTTCTCACTAGTAGAGGTCGAAGTTGATGGTCTGTACCAAGATACCCTTGTGTTGCAGTGTCTGACAGAATGAACATTAAAATGGTATAAAATACCGACAGATTGTTAGGTAAGACACATATGCAACAGTTAGGTATCTTTATTTCGAAACGTTTCGCCTACACAGTAGGCTTCTTCAGTCGAGTACAGAAAAGTTGATAGAAGCAGAAGATACTTGAAGACGATGTAATCAGTCCATCACCCTTAAAGTTTTGAGGTGGTCAGTCCCTCAGTCTGGAGAAGAGCATTGTTCCGTTGTCTGAAACAATATGAAGTTGAAGTGACAGGATGGAGCCTTTATATAGTGCCAGGAGGTGAGACGTAGGTTGTTTTGGGAGGGCAGGTCCCTCTCAAACCCAGCCGTTCTCACTAGTAGAGGTCGAAGTTGATGGTCTGTACCAAGATACCCTTGTGTTGCAGTGTCTGACAGAATGAACATTAAAATGGTATAAAATACCGACAGATTGTTAGGTAAGACACATATGCAACAGTTAGGTATCTTTATTTCGAAACGTTTCGCCTACACAGTAGGCTTCTTCAGTCGAGTACAGAAAAGTTGATAGAAGCAGAAGATACTTGAAGACGATGTAATCAGTCCATCACCCTTAAAGTTTTGAGGTGGTCAGTCCCTCAGTCTGGAGAAGAGCATTGTTCCGTTGTCTGAAACAATATGAAGTTGAAGTGACAGGATGGAGCCTTTATATAGTGCCAGGAGGTGAGACGTAGGTTGTTTTGGGAGGGCAGGTCCCTCTCAAACCCAGCCGTTCTCACTAGTAGAGGTCGAAGTTGATGGTCTGTACCAAGATACCCTTGTGTTGCAGTGTCTGACAGAATGAACATTAAAATGGTATAAAATACCGACAGATTGTTAGGTAAGACACATATGCAACAGTTAGGTATCTTTATTTCGAAACGTTTCGCCTACACAGTAGGCTTCTTCAGTCGAGTACAGAAAAGTTGATAGAAGCAGAAGATACTTGAAGACGATGTAATCAGTCCATCACCCTTAAAGTTTTGAGGTGGTCAGTCCCTCAGTCTGGAGAAGAGCATTGTTCCGTTGTCTGAAACAATATGAAGTTGAAGTGACAGGATGGAGCCTTTATATAGTGCCAGGAGGTGAGACGTAGGTTGTTTTGGGAGGGCAGGTCCCTCTCAAACCCAGCCGTTCTCACTAGTAGAGGTCGAAGTTGATGGTCTGTACCAAGATACCCTTGTGTTGCAGTGTCTGACAGAATGAACATTAAAATGGTATAAAATACCGACAGATTGTTAGGTAAGACACATATGCAACAGTTAGGTATCTTTATTTCGAAACGTTTCGCCTACACAGTAGGCTTCTTCAGTCGAGTACAGAAAAGTTGATAGAAGCAGAAGATACTTGAAGACGATGTAATCAGTCCATCACCCTTAAAGTTTTGAGGTGGTCAGTCCCTCAGTCTGGAGAAGAGCATTGTTCCGTTGTCTGAAACCTACGTCTCACCTCCTGGCACTATATAAAGGCTCCATCCTGTCACTTCAACTTCATATTGTTTCAGACAACGGAACAATGCTCTTCTCCAGACTGAGGGACTGACCACCTCAAAACTTTAAGGGTGATGGACTGATTACATCGTCTTCAAGTATCTTCTGCTTCTATCAACTTTTCTGTACTCGACTGAAGAAGCCTACTGTGTAGGCGAAACGTTTCGAAATAAAGATACCTAACTGTTGCATATGTGTCTTACCTAACAATCTGTCGGTATTTTATACCATTTTAATGTTCATTCTGTCAGACACTGCAACACAAGGGTATCTTGGTACAGACCATCAACTTCGACCTCTACTAGTGAGAACGGCTGGGTTTGAGAGGGACCTGCCCTCCCAAAACAACCTACGTCTCACCTCCTGGCACTATATAAAGGCTCCATCCTGTCACTTCAACTTCATATTGTTTCAGACAACGGAACAATGCTCTTCTCCAGACTGAGGGACTGACCACCTCAAAACTTTAAGGGTGATGGACTGATTACATCGTCTTCAAGTATCTTCTGCTTCTATCAACTTTTCTGTACTCGACTGAAGAAGCCTACTGTGTAGGCGAAACGTTTCGAAATAAAGATACCTAACTGTTGCATATGTGTCTTACCTAACAATCTGTCGGTATTTTATACCATTTTAATGTTCATTCTGTCAGACACTGCAACACAAGGGTATCTTGGTACAGACCATCAACTTCGACCTCTACTGTTGGTAGGACATTGATAGCACTGATCCAGGAAGGTACTGTTGGTAGGAGATTGATAGCACTGATCCGGGAAGGTACTGTTGGTAGGAGACTGATAGCACTGATCCAGGAAGGTACTGTTGGTAGGAGATTGATAGCACTGATCCAGGAAGGTACTGTTGGTAGGAGACTGATAACAGTGATCCAGGAAGGTACTGTTGGTAGGAGACTGATAACAGTGGTCCAGGAAGGTACTGTTGGTAGGAGATTGATAACAGTGATCCAGGAAGGTACTGTTGGTAGGAGATTGATAGCACTGATCCAGGAAGGTACTGTTGGTAGGAGACTGATAACAGTGATCCAGGAAGGTACTGTTGGTAGGAGACTGATAACAGTGGTCCAGGAAGGTACTGTTGGTAGGAGATTGATAACAGTGATCCAGGAAGGTACTGTTGGTAGGAGATTGATAGCACTGATCCAGGAAGGTACTGTTGGTAGGAGACTGATAACAGTGATCCAGGAAGTTACTGTTGGTAGGAGACTGATAACAGTGATCCAGGAAGGTACTGTTGATAGGAGACTGATAACAGTGATCCAGGAATGTACTGTTGGTAGGAGACTGATAGTGATCCAGGAAGGTACTGTTGGTAGAAGACTGATAACAGTGATCCAGGAAGGTACTGTTGGTAGGAGACTGATAACAGTGATGCAGGAAGGTACTGTTTGTAGGAGATTGATAACAGTGATCCAGGAAGGTACTGTTGGTAGGAGACTGATAACAGTGATCCAGGAAGGTACTGTTGGTAGGAGACTGATAACAGTGATCCAGGAAGGTACTGTTGGTAGGAGACTGATAACAGTGATCCAGGAAGGTACTGTTGGTAGGAGACTGATAACAGTGGTCCAGGAAGGTACTGCCGTCCTACAAGGTGAGTGTGGAATGTAAGGCTGTTAAAGGTTTTTCCACTCAAGGGATTGCTGCTCTTCTGTTTGTGTCTAGTGAACTTGTAAGATAGGGAAGATGTACAAAAATCTGTTTATATTCGGTATCCATGTAGTTGTAAATTGCCTTCTTGCAGACCAAGAATGTACGATCCTCCTAGCATCTCTCTCTCTCTCTCTCTCTCTCTCTCTCTCTGTCTCTCTCTCTCTCTCTCTCTCTCTCTCTCTCTCTTTCTCTCTCTCCAAAATGTTCGTAAGACATGATTTTGCTGTCTCCAAACCCGTGCTGGTTATTGTTTATTAAGTTCTCTATCTCTTACTATCCGACAATAGTTCTCTTCCTTATCTTTCATGGTATTCATGTCGGTGACACACTGGTTCGTACTTCAAAGTTTCCTGCCTGTCTTTCTTAAACTACATTCGCTGTCATCTAGATCTCTGGCACTGTCCCGTATCCATTAACTAGTAAATCTTCGCTAATGGTTCAGACAGTGCTTTTGTTCCCTCTCGCAGAATCCATGGTGGTACTGTACCTGAAGGATATCTGAACGACGCTTCTGGGGGTCAGTGGATCCCCGCGGTCCTATCCCAGACCACTCCTCTCGATAGATCAAGGTCTGGTCAACCACGACCCATGGCCCGTATGGATAGGCACTGATTCCAGGAATTAGTCCATTTCCCCCTCTTCAAGAGCGTCAGAGGTTTGATGGTGATTCCTCTTCTGCACGGAGGGAGGGCGCTGAAGAGTCAGGGGCCTCTGACACTCATCGAGTTCTTTCTTAGTGTACTCGTCGCGCCCCTTCTTTTTTGTGGGGGTATTTTGCACCGCCTGCCAAGCCTCTTGTCATAAGGAGTGATTTCGGTGTTCCGGTTTGGAACTAGTCTCTCCAGGTGTAAATTATTATGCGCCTTTCTAGCCTACGTTCAGAGGAATATAGTTTAAGGGACTTCAAGCGTTCCCAGTAGTTCAGATACTTGATTGAGTGTATACGAGCAGTGAAAGTTCTCTGTACACTTTCCAGCTCAGCACTCTCGCCTACCTTGAAGGGGAGCGTCAGTATTCAGTAATATTCCAGCCTGGAGAGAACAAGTGACTTAAAGTGTATCATAATTGGCTCGGAATCTCGTGTCTTGAAAGTTATAATTATAAAGTCAACCATTTTCCATGTAGCAGCAGTGGCTCTTCCACTACTGTGTGTATGATGTCCCGTTCCTGTTGCTGTACCTTTTCCCCACCTTTTTGTGTGTACTCACTTTTATTGCAAGGGTTTGTCTAATCTCAGCTTCTGGTCCCGCCTCTTACCTCATGCCACATTCACTCTCTCCTAGTCTCGTGGGATCTATCATACTTGCTCTTAAATTATATATGGAGCCTGTGTGTGTGTACTAACCTATTTGTGGTTGCAGGGATCTAGTCATAGCTCCTGACCCTGTGTATGTGTGTGTGTGTACCCTCCTAGTTGTAGTTGCAGGAGTCGAGTCATAGCTCCTGGCCCCGCCTCTTCACTGGTCGCTACTAGGTCACTCTTCCTTCTCCATGAGCTTTATCATACTGCTTCTTGTGTGTGTGTGTATATACTCATTTGTGGTTGCAGCCATAGCTCCTGGCCGTGTGTGTACTCACCTAGTTGAGGTTACAGGGGTCGAGTCCAAGCTCCTGGCTCCGCCTCTTCACTGGTTGCTCCTAGGTCACTCTCCCTGAACCGTGAGCTTTATCATACCCCTGCTTAAAGCTATGTATGGATCCTGCCTGTGTGTGTGTGTGTGTGTGTGTGTGTGTGTGTGTGTGTGTGTGTGTGTGTGTGTGTGTGTGTGTGTGTGTGTGTGTGTGTGTGTGTGTGTGTTGACTCAGTGTCTTGCTACCAACAACACTTAAAAGGGGTTATCCGCTAGAGAGTTATCACTGGGCAAACACTGTTGTGTAATTTGATTGAGAAATCTGTGGATCAGCTGTTGGTCCAGCCCGCCGGGAGAACAATGCCAGTATCAAAGGTGACCGAGGAACAAGTGGCCTGACTGAAGTCCCAGCGCCACTGAATATGGATGCCTGCTGGAACACAAGTGCATCTTCGTGTTACTCCATAACCAGGCAACCTCTCGGAGTCAACATGCAGACGGCATCGGCTGCAGGCGTCACGGGGGAGGATGAAAGTGCTAAAAGTAGTCTCTCTCAATCTTTATCTGCCCTTCCTAGGATCAAACCTGATTACCAACAATTCCCTCAGACGCTATGTAATCCATGCGGGTTTGATGGTTGCGTTTATTGGTTCATGTTAAAGTGGAATTGTTATCAGCGTCACTTGACTGACTGACTGACCCTACACCTGACCTAACTGCGTGGTCTGGCCCACCACCTGACCTAACTGTGTGGACTGACCCACCACCTGACCTAACTGTTTGGACTGGCCCACCACCTGACCTAACTTAACGTGTTGACTGATCTAACTGTGTGGACTGACCCACCACCTGACCTAACTGTGTGGACTGACCCACCACCTAACCTAACTGTGTGGACTGGCCCACCACCTGACCTAACTGCGTGGACTGACCCACAACCTGACCTAACTGTGTGGACTGACCCACCACCTGACCTAACTGTGTGGACTGACCCACCACCTGACCTAACTCTTGCACTTAAGTTTCAGCGTATAGTGTCAGCTGTCGTCAGTTCTTTTTAACAGATTCACTGAAAATTTGCTGTGACGCTGGTAATCTGTTGGCTGTGTCGGGCGTTGTTGTAGCTCTACTGTGATTGTTGTAGCTCTACTGTGATTGTTGTAGCTCTACTGTGATTGTTGTAGCTCTACTGTGATTGTTGTAGCTATACTGTGATTCTTGTAGCTCTACTGTGATTGTTGTAGCTCTGCTGTGATTGTTGTAACTATACTGTGATTGTAGCTCTGCTGTGATTGTCGTAGCCCTACTCTCATTGTTGTAGCTCTACTGTGATTGTCGTAGCTCTACTATCATTGTTGTAGCTCTACTGTGATTCTTGTAGCTATACTGTGATTCTTGTAGCTCTACTGTGATTCTTGTAGCTCTTCTGTGATTGTTGTAGCTCTACTGTGATTGTTGTAGCTATACTGTGATTGTTATAGCTCTACTGTGATTGTTATAGCTCTACTGTGATTGTTATAGCTCTACTGTGATTGTTGTAGCTCTGCTGTGATTGTTGTAGCTATACTGTAATTGTTGTAGCTCTTTTGTGATTGTTGTATCTCTACTGTGATTGTTGTACCTATAATGTGATTGTTGTAGCTCTACTGTGATTGTTGTAGCCCTACTGTGATTGTTGTAGCTATACTGTGATTGTTGTAGCTCTACTGTGATTGTTGTAGCTATACTGTGATTGTTGTAGCTCTACTGTGATTGTTGTAGCTATACTGTGATTGTTGTAGCTATACTGTGATTGTTGTAGCTCTACTGTGATTGTTGTAGCTCTACTGTGATTGTTGTAGCTCTACTGTGATTGTTGTAGCTCTACTGTCATTGTTGTAGCTATACTGTAATTGTTGTAGCTCTACTGTGATTCTTGTAGCTCTTCTGTGATTGTTGTAGCTCTACTGTGATTCTTGTAGCTCTACTGTGATTCTTGTAGCTATACTGTGATTGTTGTAGCTATACTGTGATTGTTGTAGCTCTACTGTGATTCTTGTAGCTCTTCTGTGATTGTTATAGCTCTATTGTGATTGTTGTACCTCTGCTGTGATTGTTGTAGCTATACTGTAATTGTTGTAGTTCTACTGTAATTGTTGTAGCTCTACTGTGATTGTTGTAGTTCTGCTATAATTGTTGTAGCTCTGCTATGATTGTTGTAGTTCTACTATAATTGTTGTAGCTCTACTGTGATTGTTGTAGTTCTACTATAATTGTTGTAGCTCTGCTGTGATTGTTGTAGTTCTACTATAATTGTTGTAGCTTACTGTGATTGTTGTAGTTCTGCTATAATTGTTGTAGCTTTGCTATGATTGTTGTAGTTCTGCTATAATTGTTGTAGCTCTGCTATGATTGTTGTAGTTCTGCTATAATTGTTGTAGCTCTGCTATGATTGTTGTAGTTCTCCTGTAATTGTTGTAGCTCTGTTATGATTGTTGTAGTTCTGCTATAATTGTTGTAGCTTTGCTGTGATTGTTGTAGTTCTGCTATAATTGTTGTAGCTATACTATGATTGTTGTAGTTCTGCTATAATTGTTGTAGCTCTACTATGATTGTTGTAGTTCTGCTATAATTGTTGTAGCTCTACTATGATTGTTGTAGTTCTGCTATAATTGTTGTAGCTCTACTATGATTGTTGTAGTTCTGCTATAATTGTTGTAGCTCTACTATGATTGTTGTAGTTCTGCTGTAATTGTTGTAGCTGTTATGATTGTTGTAGTTCTGCTATAATTGTTGTAGCTCTACTATGATTGTTGTAGTTCTGCTACAATTGTTGTAGCTCTACTGTATTTGCTGTAACAGTACTATAATTGTTGTAGCTCTACTATGTTTGTTGTAACTATGTTATAATTATCGAAGTTATACTAAAAAAATTGTAGCCATATTATTACTCACTAGCTCATGTATATATATATATATATATATATATATATATATATATATATATATATATATATATATATATATATATATATATATATATATACAAGTCAAGCATTAAAATCCTGATACTGAGGATTAACTTCTTTAAAACAACGTTAATATATATTTTGTAAAGAGGAAACCTGATCTTCATCTCACAATATAAGTGAGGCTGTCCTAACGATATTTAGAACTTTGTTATTGCCCCCGAACACTGCTCTCTCTCTCTCTCTCTCTCTCTCTCTCTCTCTCTCTCTCTCTGTCATATACACTGTGGGAGATATACATAAAAAATAATTTTCTTTATTATTCAGAGTGGCACTGTAACCGCCATAATATTTCTCTTAACACGTAGAGCTGTTTTGTCCAGTTTTTACGACGTACTTATAGCCTGTAACGATGCTTCTAAATGTCTGCACAGTGAATCTCTCTCACTCTCTTGTGATTTTCACTTACACACACACACACACACACACACACACGTGTTTTAAATAAAACAGCTCCCGCGGGGAAAAATTGGTATCAAACAAAGCACAAACTACCAAACATGTTCAGGACTTGTTACAGTCCCTTCCTGAATTTCAGTTTTTTTTTATGGGAATTTGTATCGTGTTGATGGAGGGTCTCTTTCCACAGCCACGGGGGTGACAATAGATGCTGGGGTGTACACAGCCACGGGGGTGACAATAGATGCTGGGGTGTACACAGCCACGGGGGTGACAATAGATGCTGGGGTGTACACAGCCACGGGGGTGACAATAGATGCTGGGGTGTACACAGCCACGGGGGTGACAATAGATGTTGGGGTGTACACAGCCACGGGGGTGACAATAGATGCTGGGGTGTACACAGCCACGGGGGTGACAATAGATGCTGGGGTGTACACAGCCACGGGGGTGACAATAGATACAGGGGTGTACACAGCCACGGGGGTGACAATAGATACTGGGGTGTACACAGCCACGGGGGTGACAAGAGATGCTGGGGTGTACACAGCCACGGGGGTGACAATAGATGCTGGGGTGTACACAGCCACGGGGGTGACAATAGATGCTGGGGTGTACGCAGCCACGGGGGTGACAAGAGATGCTGGGGTGTACACAGCCACGGGGGTGACAATAGATGCTGGGGTGTACACAGCCACGGGGGTGACAAGAGTTGCTGGAGTGTACACAGCCACAGGGTGACGAGAGATGCTGGGGTGTACACAGCCACGGGGATGACGAAGAGATGCTGGGGTGTACACAGCCACGGGGATGACGAAGAGATGCTGGGGTGTACACAGCCACGGGGATGACGAGAGATGCTGGGGTGTACACAGCCACGGGAGATGACAAGAGATGCTGGGGTGTACACAGCCACGGGAGATGACAAGAGATGCTGGGGTGTACACAGCCGCGGGAGATGACAAGAGATGCTGGGGTGTACACAGCCACGGGAGATGACAAGAGATGCTGGGGTGTACACAGCCGCGGGAGATGACAAGAGATGCTAGGGTGTACACAGCCATAATTGTTCTGGGTCATGACTCTGGTGTCCGTCACGTGTCAGCTGTTGTTGCTGCTCCTGCTGTTATTCATATAGCTGCCGTAGTTGCTGCAATTTCTAATGATTGTTGCTGCTTTTGCTGTTTTTTTGCTGTTGCTACTGTTTTGTTTTTGTTGTTGCTGAAGTTTTGTTTCTGCTCTTTCTGTGTCTGTACTTCGTGTCGCTGCTGTTATTGCTGTGTTGATGCTACTGCTGTTTCTGCTATTACTGTTGCTGTTGTTTCTGCTTTAGTGGTTGTTGTGTTGGTGCTATTGCTGTGTCTGCTGTTATTCCTGCCGGCGTTGCTGTTGTTGCTGCTTCTAGTGTAGTTGTTGCTGTTGTTGCATCTGCTGCTACTGCTGCTGCTGCTTCTGGTATAGTTGTTGCTGTTATTGTTGCTGTTGCTGTTTATGCTGTTGTTTTTGTTGCTGCTGCTTCTGTTATAATAGTCGTTGGTGCTGTTGTTGTTGCTGCTGTTGCTGCTGTTGTTGTTGCTGATGCTGTTGTTGTTGTTATTGTTACTGCTGCTGTTGTTGCTGCTGCGGCTGTTGTTATTGCTGCTGCTGCTGTTGTTGTTGCTGCTGCTGTTGTTGTTGTTGCTGCTGCTGCTGCTTCTGTTATAGTGGTAGTTGTTGCTGCTGCTTTTGCTGCTACTGTTGTTACTGCTGCTGTTCCTGTTGTTGTTGCTGCTGCTGCTGCTGTTGTTACTGTTCGTGTTACGGCTGCTGCTGCTTCTGTTATAGTAATTGTTGCTGCTGTTGTTGCTGCTTCTGCTGCTGCTCTGGTTGATCCTCACTTATCTTAAGATAACACTACAATTTACCATCATACTTCGTGACCATAAAACTTGCTCCGTAGGGAAGCCGAGAGGCTGAGATCCAAACTTTGCACCTTTTTGTCTCCGATCTTTCTCAAGGCTTGAAGGACGAGGAGAAAGTAAGCTGTCATTCCAAAGGTGACTACAAAGGTTAACGGGATAATTACAGGATGTACAGTACTGCTGTGTCAAGAAGAGACGCAGCTTCTGAGTAAGATTTCATAGCAGCGATGTTTCACCCTGTGTCGAGCCTCATTAGGGTCTATGTAGAGCGAAATGTTGTCATAATATAAGCTTGCTCGGGGGGAGGGGGAATTCATTGCTGTTGAAAGTACACCTAACGATACCGTGGTTGGAACAATCCACAAATAACCCACAGTACCATGGTTGGAACAGTCCACAAATATTTCACAGTATCGTGGCTGGAACAGTCTACAAATAAAACACAATGCCGTGGCTGGAACAATCTCACATATAACCCACAATACCGTGGCTGGAACAATCTCACATATAACCCACAATACCGTGGCTGGAACAATCTCACATATAACCCACAATACCGTGGCTGGAACAATCTCACATATAACCCACAATACCGTGGAACAATCTCACATATAACCCGGTGGCTGGAACAATCTCACATATAACCCACAATACCGTGGCTGGAACAATCTCACATATAACCCACAATACCGTGGCTGGAACAATCTCACATATAACCCACAATACCGTGGCTGGAACAATCTCACATATAACCCACAATACCGTGGCAGGAACAATCTCACATATAACCCACAATACCGTGGCTGGAACAATCTCACATATAACCCACAATACCGTGGCTGGAACAATCTCACATATAACCCACAATACCGTGGCTGGAACAATCTCACATATAACCCACAATACCGTGGCTGGAACAATCTCACATATAACCCACAATACCGTGGCTGGAACAATCTCACATATAACCCACAATACCGTGGCAGGAACAATCTCACATATAACCCACAATACCGTGGCTGGAACAATCTCACATATAACCCACAATACCGTGGCTGGAACAATCTCACATATAACCCACAATACCGTGGCAGGAACAATCTCACATATAACCCACAATACCGTGGCTGGAACAATCTCACATATAACCCACAATACCGTGGCAGGAACAATCTCACATATAACCCACAATACCGTGGCTGGAACAATCTCACATATAACCCACAATACCGTGGCAGGAACAATCTCACATATAACCCACAATACCGTGGCTGGAACAATCTCACATATAACCCACAATACCGTGGCAGGAACAATCTCACATATAACCCACAATACCGTGGCAGGAACAATCTCACATATAACCCACAATACCGTGGCTGGAACAATCTCACATATAACCCACAATACCGTGGCAGGAACAATCTCACATATAACCCACAATACCGTGGCAGGAACAATCTCACATATAACCCACAATACCGTGGCTGGAACAATCTCACATATAACCCACAATACCGTGGCTGGAACAATCTCACATATAACCCACAATACCGTGGCTGGAACAATCTCACATATAACCCACAATACCGTGCCTGGAACAATCTCACATATAACCCACAATACCGTGGCTGGAACAATCTCACATATAACCCACAATACCGTGGCAGGAACAATCTCACATATAACCCACAATACCGTGGCAGGAACAATCTCACATATAACCCACAATACCGTGGCTGGAACAATCTCACATATAACCCACAATACCGTTCAAGGCCCTTAACTATCTTTTGCTAACTAGTACCAACTACCTCATATATTTTTTTTCCTACTTTTTTTTATTCTTTTGCTACCTTAACTTGTATATTTTATCTTGTCAATTTAAATCTAGTTATACTGTAATTCTTGTAAACAACTTATATAAGACCTTAGTGCAATTATAAGTGAGAGTCTTGTGCCTTTTTATATTATTAGATTAAACTCAGTTGTACTATAGTCAATACCAAATTCATTATATTAGACCATATTGCAATTACTAGTGAGAGACTGGTGCTATTTTTAATTTGTATTGTTATATTATTAGATTAAATCTAGTTGTACTATAGCTCATTCTAGCTCAAAACATAGACTCCACAAAAGTCATTATATTAGACCTTAGTGCAATTATTTGATTACCACTTTATTGTTCACCACAACTTGTATTAGTCCCTTTTGTATTATAATTTTATATTATAATTCTAACTTTAAAGAATTACCGTTAAAGTACTACCTACTATCATATTCCCAAGCTCCATTATTTGATCATCACTTTATTTGTTCACCACAAATTATTTTAGTCCCTTTTATATTGTCTCCTTTATTTTAGCTTTAAAAAACTACCTTAGCTCATTATTTTTACATTTGTTAAATAATTCAGGTGCTATTTTTTTTAGCTTTAGAATATTTACTTTGTTTTATACTTAATTCTAACTATAGATTCACTACAAATCTTATGATTACAAACATTGATCCTGATACCAACCTCTTATGTAATGACTTAAATGATTCAAACAGTTACTGTAATTACTACACAGCAGAACAATCAAAGGCACTTCTCAGAGCCAACAACAACATAACTATCCTTAACTACAATATCAGATCTTTAAGCAAGCATTACGATGACCTCCTAGCATTACTAAATTCCTTGCATGCCAATATGTCCATCATTACACTAACTGAAACCTGGCTAAAGCCTGATACTACAGATGTCTATGCCATTCCTGGTTACACAGTCATACACAACTGTAGGCCAGACCAACAAGGGGGTGGCACAGCCATATACTACTCAGACCAACTAGAATGTATCACTAATACTTGCACAAGGGATGAACATGGGGAATATATAATAGCTAAATTCAAATCCAAATACCTACAAAAACCTCTCACAGTGATAAACATCTACAGAGTTCCACAATCAAACATTAGCCAATTTAGTCAAAACCTAGGAAGTATGATAACTGATGCACGCATGAACAAAGATCACTTACTACACTCAGGTGACTTCAATATAAATCTCCTGCAAGACCAGGACCCACACGTTACTGAATTCACAAACACAATGAGTAACTGCATGTTGCTACCAACAGTAACAAAACCTACAAGAGTTACGGAGACCAGTGTTTCCCTACTTGACCACATCTGGACCAACACCATATCCCCTTTAAAATCAGGCATAATTACAGATAATACCAGAGACCACTACCCTACTTTCCTCATTACAACTCTTGGTAAAATACCCCAAGACACTACTAAAGTCACCTTCAGACTTCACAATGAGACAGCCATTAATAACTTCACAACAGCAGTAACAAACATTGACTGGCACACTGAGCTAGAAATCTATACAGATATTGACGAATGTTTTAATAATTTTCTAAAAAAGACCCAATACCTCTATAACAAGCACTGCCCTAAAAAAAACTAAACAGATGACAGCTAAGAGACTGAACAGTCCCTGGCTAACACCCAGCATTCTCAAATCCATAAATACAAAACACCGATATGAAAAACAGTACAGAATGGGTCACATAACAAGAGACCAAACAAAACGTTACTCGTCAATCCTAACCAGCCTGATAAGAAGGGCAAAAAAACTGTATTATGAGAACAGATTATCCAACTTACGAGGTGATATAAAAAAGACCTGGAAGACCCTATCAGAAATTCTGGGAACAAAAAAGATATCACGAAATAGCGAAATAAAATTAGCAAAATCAGATGAACCCCAACTCCCACCAACAGAAACAGCAAACAGACTCAATGATTTCTTCTCCACTATAAGACAAAACCTTGCCAATAAAATCCCAAGCTCAAATACCCCACCAAATGACTACCTCACTGGCAACTACCCGAACACACTGTTCCTAGCTCCGACTAACCCATACGAAGTCTCCCTTATTATCAACGCACTAAAAAACAAGGCAGGAGATTTAAATACCTTACCACCCTTTATATACAAAAAAGTGTCACAAGTACTATCACCAATCATTGCAACACTCTTTTAACAAATCCATTGAATCCTCCACCTTCCCTACAGTACTCAAAATAGCAAGGGTCACCCCGATCCATAAAGGAGGAGACCAAACAGAGTTGAATAACTATAGGCCAATATCCAATTTACACCCTCTCTCAAAAATCTTCGAAAAATTAATTCATAAACGAATCTACTCCTACCTCATCTCCCAAAACATTCTCAACCCCTGCCAATTTGGATTCAGGCCTAATAAAAATACTAATGATGCTATTATACACATGCTAGAACATATATACACTGCAATAGAGAAAAAAGAAGTCCCACTGGGGATCTTCATTGACTTACGTAAAGCTTTTGATACAGTTGACCATGACTTGCTCCACGTAAAATTGTCACACTAGGGTATTAGAGGGCACTCCCTCAACTACTTCAAGTCATACCTCAGCAACAGAAGCCAATATGTGTACGCAAATGGGGCAAGCTCTTCCGCTCAACCAATTACAGTTGGTGTCCCACAGGGAAGTGTCCTTGGCCCTCTTCTCTTTCTCCTATACATAAATGACCTACCAAATGCTTCGCAATTACTCAAACCCACACTTTTTGCAGATGACACTACATACGTCTTCTCTCACCCGAGCCCAGTCACGCTAGCCAATACTGTAAACACCGAATTACAGAAAATATCTACCTGGATGAGGACTAACAAACTTACACTAAACATTGACAAAACCTACTTCATTCAGTTTGGTAACAGAGCTACAGATGTACCTCTTAACATAACGATAAACAGATCACCTATCACAAAGCTAACAGAGGGAAAATTCTTAGGAATCCACCTTGATAATAGACTCAAATTTCATACACATATACAACAAATTTCTAAGAAAATTTCCAAGACTGTAGGCATACTATCGAAGATACGGTACTATGTTCCACAGTCAGCCCTCCTGGCCCTTTATCACTCTCTTATTTACCCCTATCTCACCTATGGAATTTGTGCATGGGGCTCAACAACAACTAACCATCTCAGACCACTAATTACCCAACAAAAGGCTGCAGTTAGAATGATAACAAATTCTCACTACAGGCAACACACTCCACCAATATTCAAAACACTCAACCTACTCACCATACAAAACATCCATACTTATTACTGCACCTATTACATACATAGAACACTTAACTCTGATATTAACCCTCCCCTCAAACATCTCCTTGCCAACCTCAACAGAACACATGACCATAACACAAGGCACAGATCACTCTTTGATGTTCCTCGTGTCCATCTCACGCTATGCAAAAACTCAATGCACATAAAAGGCCCTAAAATCTGGAATTCATTACCTGTAAATATAAAAGAAACACTACCTGTTTATAAATTCAAGTCTCTTCTCAAAGATCACTTACTCACTCAAAACCAAATAAATACTGAATAACTGAACCTTATAAATTGTATATCCTATATGTTACTCACAATTATATCACACAAATGTTAAATACACTACCTAACAGAATACTCCATTCTACTGAATGAACAGCAATGCATGCAACCATATGACCTGTCTTTGTAATACTCATTTGTGCTTTATAGTTATCTGTTTACAATAATGTTTTATCACTGATTTCATCATTGGCTGGAACAATCTCGCATATAATCCACAATACCGTGGCTGGAACAATCTCACATATAACCCACAATACCGTGGCTGGAACCATCTCACATATAATCCACAATACCGTGGCTGGAACAATCTCACATATAACCCACAATACCGTGGCTGGAACAATCTCACATATAATCCACAATACCGTGGCTGGAACAATCTCACATATAACCCACAATACCGTGGCTGGAACAATCTCACATATAACCCACAATACCGTGGCTGGAACAATCTCACATATAACCCACAATACCGTGGCTGGAACAATCTCACATATAACCCACAATACCGTGGCTGGAACAATCTCACATATAATCCACAATACCGTGGCTGGAACAATCTCACATATAACCCACAATACCGTGGCTGGAACAATCTCACATATAATCCACAATACCGTGGCTGGAACAATCTCACATATAATCCACAATACCGTTGCTGGAATAATCTCACATATAACCCACAATACCGTGGCTGGAACAATCTCACATATAATCCACAATACCGTTGCTGGAACAATCTCACATATAACCCACAATACCGTGGCTGGAACAATCTCACATATAATCCACAATACCGTTGCTGGAACAATCTCACATATAACCCACAATACCGTGGCTGGAACAATCTCACATATAATCCACAATACCGTTGCTGGAACAATCTCACATATAACCCACAACACCGTGGCTGGAACAATCTCACATATAACCCACAATACCGTGGCTGGAACAATCTCACATATAACCCACAATACCGTGGCTGGAACAATCTCACATATAACCCACAATACCGTGGCTGGAACAATCTCACATATAATCCACAATACCGTTGCTGGAACAATCTCACTTATAACCCACAATACCGTGGCTGGAACAATCTCACATAATCCACAATACCGTTGCTGGAACAATCTCACATATAACCCACAATACCGTGGCTGGAACAATCTCACATATAATCCACAATACCGTTGCTGGAACAATCTCATATAATCCACAATACCGTGGCTGGAACAATCTCACATATAACCCACAATACCGTGGCTGGAACAATCTCACATATAACCCGCAATACCGTGGCTGGAACAATCTCACATATAACCCACAATACCGTGGCTGGAACAATCTCACATATAACCCACAATACCGTGGCTGGAACAATCTCACATATAATCCACAATACCGTTGCTGGAACAATCTCATATAATCCACAATACCGTGGCTGGAACAATCTCACATATAACCCACAATACCGTGGCTGGAACAATCTCACATATAACCCACAATACCGTGGCTGGAAGAATCTCACATATAACCCACAATACCGTGGCTGGAACAATCTCACATATAACCCACAATACCGTGGCTGGAACAATCTCACATATAACCCACAATACCGTGGCTGGAACAATCTCACATATCCACAATACCGTGGCTGGAACAATCTCACATATAACCCACAATACCGTGGCTGGAACAATCTCACGGGTGATGGAAAGATGTAATTCGAGAATAATGAAAAAATGCCCAGAACAAACTTTTATGTTCCAGCCACGATATTGTGAGTTATTTTTAAATTGTTCCAGCCACGATATTGTGAGTTATTTTTAAATTGTTCCAGCCACGATATTGTTAGTTATTTTTAAATTGTTCCAGCCACGATATTGTGAGTTATTTTTAAATTGTTCCAGCCACGATATTGTTAGTTATTTTTAAATTGTTCCAGCCACGATATTGTGAGTTATTTTTAAATTGTTTCAGCCACGATATTGTTAGTTATTTTTAAATTGTTCCAGCCACGATATTGTGAGTTATTTTTAAATTGTTCCAGCCACGATATTGTGAGTTATTTTTAAATTGTTCCGGAAACGATATTGTGAGTTATTTTTAAATTGTTCCAGCCACGATATTGTGAGTTATTTTTAAATTGTTCCAGCCACGATATTGTGAGTTATTTTTAAATTGTTCCAGCCACGATATTGTGAGTTATTTTTAAATTGTTCCAGCCACGATATTGAGCTATTTTTAATTTGTTCCAGCCACGATATTGTAAGTTATTTTTAAATTGTTCCAGCCACGATATTGTGAGTTATTTTTAAATTGTTCCAGCCACGATATTGTGAGTTATTTTTAAATTGCTCCAGCCACGATATTGTGAGTTATTTTTAAATTGTTCCAGCCACGATATTGAAAGTTATTTTTAAATTGTTCCAGCCACGATATTGTGAGTTATTTTTAAATTGTTCCAGCCACGATATTGTGAGTTATTTGCGACTTGTTCCAGCTACAATATTGAGGGTTATTTGTGGATTGTTCCAGTCACGATATTGAGGGATATTTACGAATTGTTCCAGCATGACTTACCTTGAGAGTGTCCAGGGGATCAACGCCCCCGTGGCTCTCTTCCAGACCAAGCTGTGATAGATACGTGGGCCGGTGGGCCGCCAACAGCAACAACCTGGTGGACCAGGCAGTCAACAGGAAGGCCTGGCCCAGGACCCGGCTGAGAGACTAGGGATAACTCTAGAAACAGGTCACAAGAAAATCACAGGTAGAAACTCTCTCTCTCTCTCTCTCTCTCTCTCTCTCTCTCTCTCTCATATATGACATTCGACGGATATTTTTACAAGGTCTGTCAGGATATTATGGAAGTTTTCCTGAAATAAATGACATTGCCTGAAGGTTAAATGTTGTTGATTTAGGGGTCACCGCCCCCTTGCCGTCCAGTACCAGACCAGGTCTGTTTGACAGCCTGATCAATAAGACTGTTGGTGCTGGGCGCACACAATTCACCGTAGGCACCACAGTCCAGCTGATCAGGAGCTACATGGAGAGACTTTGTTTTTTCTTACAGAGTTACGAGTCCTTGGGTAATTTCACTCATATATATATATAATATATATATATAATATATATATATATATATATATATATATATATATATATATATATATATATATATATATATATATATATATGCAGTAAGATCACAGTAAACAGGTGATTTTAAAATATGCAAAACAACCACTGTGAAAGAGTAGTGAAATTCCAAGCGCTTTCGTGACTACTCACGACTTTCACAGTGGTTGTTTTGCATATATATATATATATATATATATATATATATATATATATATATATATATATATATATATATATATATATATATATATATATATTGTGTACGTGTGTGTGTTTATGATAAAATAAAATAATCTATTTTTTTTTCAGATTGCCATGTGAGTGTTCAGGAACTGAGTCGCTGCTCTGTGAGTACTGGTAATACATCAAGTGTTAGTACTGGTAATACATCAAGTGTTGGTACTGGTAATACATCAAGTGTTGGTACTGGTAATACATCAAGTGTTAGTACTGGTAATACATCAAGTGTTAGTACTGGTAATACATCAAGTGTTGGTACGGGTAATACATCAAGTGTTGGTACTGGTAATACATCAAGTGTTAGTACTGGTAATACATCAAGTGTTAGTACTGGTAATACATCAAGTGTTGGTACTGGTAATACATCAAGTGTTAGTACTGGTAATACATCAAGTGTTAGTACTGGTAATACATCAAGTGTTGGTACTGGTAATACATCAAGTGTTAGTACTGGTAATACATCAAGTGTTGGTACTGGTAATACATCAAGTGTTGGTACTGGTAATACATCAAGTGTTAGTACTGGTAATACATCAAGTGTTAGTACTGGTAATACATCAAGTGTTGGTACGGGTAATACATCAAGTGTTGGTACTGGTAATACATCAAGTGTTAGTACTGGTAATACATCAAGTGTTAGTACTGGTAATACATCAAGTGTTGGTACTGGTAATACATCAAGTGTTGGTACTGGTAATACATCAAGTGTTGGTACTGGTAATACATCAAGTGTTGGTACTGGTAATACATCAAGTGTTAGTACTGGTAATACATCAAGTGTTAGTACTGGTAATACATCAAGTGTTGGTATTGGTAATACATCAAGTGTTGGTACTGGTAATACATCAAGTGTTAGTACTGGTAATACATCAAGTGTTGGTACTGGTAATACATCAAGTGTTAGTACTGGTAATACATCAAGTGATGGTACTGGTAATACATCAAGTGTTGGTACTGGTAATACATCAAGTGTTAGTACTGGTAATACATCAAGTGTTAATACAGGTAATACATCAAGTGTTGGTACTGGTAATACATCAAGTGTTGGTACTGGTAATACATCAAGTGTTAGTACTGGTAATACATCAAGTGTTAGTACTGGTAATACATCAAGTGTTGGTATTGGTAATACATCAAGTGTTGGTACTGGTAATACATCAAGTGTTAGTACTGGTAATACATCAAGTGTTAGTACTGGTAACACATCGTGTTGGTACTGGTAATACATCAAGTGTTAGTACTGGTAATACATCAAGTGTTGGTACTGGTAATACATCAAGTGTTAGTACTGGTAATACATCAAGTGTTAGTACTGGTAATACATCGTGTTGGTACTGGTAATACATCAAGTGTTAGTACTGGTAATACATCAAGTGTTGGTACTGGTAATACATCAAGTGTTAGTACTGGTAATACATCAAGTGTTAGTACTGGTGATACATCAAGTGTTGGTACTGGTAATACATCAAGTGTTAGTACTGGTAATACATCAAGTGTTTGTACTGGTAATACATCAAGTGTTAGTACTGGTAATACATCAAGTGTTAGTACTGGTAATACATCAAGTGTTAGTACTGGTAATACATCAAGTGTTAGTACTGGTAATACATCAAGTGTTAGTACTGGTAATACATCAAGTGTTAGTACTGGTAATACATCAAGTGTTGGTACTGGTAATACATCAAGTGTTAGTACTGGTAATACATCAAGTGTTGGTACTGGTAATACATCAAGTGTTAGTAATGGTAATACATCAAGTGTTAGTACTGGTAATACATCAAGTGTTGGTACTGGTAATACATCAAGTGTTAGTACTGGTAATACATCAAGTGTTAGTACTGGTAATACATCAAGTGTTAGTACTGGTAATACATCAAGTGTTGGTACTGGTAATACATCAAGTGTTGGTACTGGTAATACATCAAGTGTTAGTACTGGTAATACATCAAGTGTTGGTACTGGTAATACATCAAGTGTTGGTACTGGTAATACATCAAGTGTTGGTACTGGTAATACATCAAGTGTTAGTACTGGTAATACATCAAGTGTTAGTACTGGTAATACATCAAGTGTTAGTACTGGTAATACATCAAGTGTTGGTACTGGTAATACATCAAGTGTTGGTACTGGTAATACATCAAGTGTTAGTACTGGTAATATATCAAGTGTTGGTACTGGTAATACATCAAGTGTTAGTACTGGTAATACATCAAGTGTTAGTACTGGTAATACATCAAGTGTTAGTACTGGTAATACATCAAGTGTTAGTACTGGTAATACATCAAGTGTTGGTACTGGTAATACATCAAGTGTTAGTACTGGTAATATATCAAGTGTTGGTACTGGTAATACATCAAGTGTTAGTACTGGTAATACATCAAGTGTTAGTACTGGTAATACATCAAGTGTTGGTACTGGTAATACATCAAGTGTTAGTACTGGTAATACATCAAGTGTTGGTACTGGTAATACATCAAGTGTTGGTACTGGTAATACATCAAGTGTTAGTACTGGTAATACATCAAGTGTTGGTACTGGTAATACATCAAGTGTTAGTACTGGTAATACATCAAGTGTTAGTACTGGTAATACATCAAGTGTTGGTACTGGTAATACATCAAGTGTTGGTACTGGTAATACATCAAGTGTTGGTACTGGTAATACATCAAGTGTTGGTACTGGTAATACATCAAGTGTTAGTACTGGTAATACATCAAGTGTTGGTACTGGTAATACATCAAGTGTTAGTACTGGTAATACATCAAGTGTTGGTACTGGTAATACATCAAGTGTTAGTACTGGTAATACATCAAGTGTTAGTACTGGTAATACATCAAGTGTTGGTACTGGTAATACATCAAGTGTTAGTACTGGTAATACATCAAGTGTTAGTACTGGTAATACATCAAGTGTTGGTACTGGTAATACATCAAGTGTTGGTACTGGTAATACAGTGTATTAATATATCTCTGATTAGTGACATATATATGTACTCTATAATGCAAAAGAATAAATTAACTAGAAAATCAACGTGTAGTGAAGAGTGAAAAAGTGAGTGAAGTGAAAATTTCATAATTTTTGTCATACTCTGAGAGAAAAGTAGAAAAAATCATTATTCTATCAAACTCTTAGAGAAAAAATTGAAAAAAAAAATCATGATTTTTGTCATTCCCTAAAAGAAGAGTAGAAAAATTATGATGTTTGTCATACTCTGAAAGAAAATTAGAAAAAAATCGTGATGTTTGTCATATACAGTGATAGTTGAATTTTGTATCAGTCACCCTCAATACTTTAACTTATTTTTATTATTAATTATCGCCGATTTTCAAAATTCTTTGTGATTTTTACGAGTCTTGTTGCTTGGCAGCCTCGGCTCTCACTCCCTCCACCAGCCGTGTTGCCTGGCAGCCTCGACTCTCACTCCCTCCACCAGCCGTGTTGCCTGGCAGCCTCGGCTCTCACTCCCTCCACCAGCCGTGTTGCTTGGCAGCCTCGGCTCTCACTCCCTCCACCAGCCGTGTTGCCTGGCAGCCTCGGCTCTCACTCCCTCCACCAGCCTCCTCCCTAACACTTAACACACTCAATTATTTATGCATGCAACCACGTCATTGACCTTATCTTAGCAGTCTGAGCTCAATCTACACCAAAAGAATAAGAAGAAGACGAACAACAACAAACCACGGTACAGGCGGGGATTGAACCCGCGGTGAGTGAGCTGTAAATCTCCAGAACAATCTTGTCATTACGAATTCTTGAATCAACAACAACAAGGCACAATACAGTAACTGGAAAAATACACAAATAACCCGCACATAGGAGAGATAGAAGCTCACGACGACGTTTCGGTCCGACTTGGAACATTTACAAAGTCACACTGTGTGACTGCAAATGGTCCAAGTCGGACCTAAATGTTGTCGTAAGCTTCTGTCTTCTATATGCGGGTTATTTGTGCATAACAGAGAATGAATTTATTCGAATTGTTAACTCTGATGGTTAAGGCCCATCAAGGGAGGTTCCTTGATATTGGTGAGGGGCTCTCGATCTCAGGAATAGAACTCGAGGTCAAATACCTTGAATTGAACCTGAGATCCTTCCAGTCTTCCCCAGGGGATGTGTGACTCCTACGGGATTACTCCCTCATCTTCCCACCATGAATATAATAATAATAATAATGGTTATTAACTTTTAACGACTCGAGAAAGTCGTCATCTCCAGAAAGTGAACCACATCCGTCGACCAACACCCAGGTACCTACTTATCACTGTACTCACCTAGTTGTGGTTGCAGGGGTCGAGTCATAGTTCCTGGCCCCGCCTCTTCAGTGTGAGAAAGACACTGTGCAATGAAACTTGTAATAATGGTTTCACTGCTAATAGTGTGACTCGCTTTCATTGTGTCTCATCAAATCTTCCCGTTCCCTCTTCCCCCGCAGAGTACGACCATGGTCAACAGTGACCAGATGGTAGTAGCAGTTACTTGGTCACAGCTGGTAGTAGCAGTTCGTCACTGCTGGTAGTAGCAGTTACTTGGCCACAGCTGGTGGTAGCAGTTACTTCGTCACTGCTGGTAGTAGCAGTTACTTCGTCACTGCTGGTAGTAGCAGTTACTTCGTCACTGCTGGTAGTAGCAGTTACTTGGCCACAGCTGGTAGTAGCAGTTACTTCGTCACTGCTGGTAGTAGCAGTTACTTCGTCACTGCTGGTAGTAGCAGTTACTTCGTCACTGCTGGTAGTAGCAGTTACTTGGTCACAGCTGGTAGTAGCAGTTACTTCGTCACTGCTGGTAGTAGCAGTTACTTGGTCACAGCTGGTAGTAGCAGTTACTTCGTCACTGCTGGTAGTAGCAGTTACTTCGTCACTGCTGGTAGTAGCAGTTACTTCGTCACTGCTGGTAGTAGCAGTTACTTGGTCACAGCTGGTAGTAGCAGTTACTTCGTCACTGCTGGTAGTAGCAGTTACTTCGTCACTGCTGGTAGTAGCAGTTACTTCGTCACTGCTGGTAGTAGCAGTTACTTGGTCACAGCTGGTAGTAGCAGTTCGTCACTGCTGGTAGTAGCAGTTACTTGGTCACAGCTGGTAGTAGCAGTTACTTCGTCACTGCTGGTAGTAGCAGTTACTTGGTCACAGCTGGTAGTAGCAGTTACTTCGTCACTGCTGGTAGTAGCAGTTACTTGGTCACAGCTGGTAGTAGCAGTTACTTCGTCACTGCTGGTAGTAGCAGTTACTTCGTCACTGCTGGTAGTAGCAGTTACTTCGTCACTGCTGGTAGTAGCAGTTACTTGGCCACAGCTGGTAGTAGCAGTTACTTCGTCACTGCTGGTAGTAGCAGTTACTTGGCCACAGCTGGTGGTAGCAGTTACGTGGTCACAGCTTGTAGTAGCAGTTTCTTTGTCACAGCTGGTAGTAATTTGGTCACATCTGGTGGTAGCAGTTACTTGGTCACAGCTGATGGTAGCAGTTACTTGGCCACAGCTGGTGGTAGCAGTTACTTGGTCACAGCTGGTGGTAGCAGTTACTTGGCCACAGCTGGTGGAAGCAGTAACTTGGCCACAGCTGGTAGTAGCAGTTACTGGTCACATCTGGTAGTAGCAGTTACTTGGCCACAGCTGGTGGCAGCAGGTATTGGTCACAGTTGGAAGTAGCAGGTATTGGTCACAGCTGGTAGTAAGTCACTTGACTGCAGCTGGTACAGTGGTAATAACGTCACTTGTGGTCATAATAAGTGGTTCGTCAAAAGGGTCATCAGGGCTGGTGGACCTAATTACCCACCGCAGGACATGAAAGCTTCAGGATCAATGAGGAAAGTTGGAGCAAATGAACGCTGAGTCTGGTCAACCAGTGATTCGAACACCACAGTGATTCAAACACCGCAGTGCACATTTATACCAGCAGTTATTTGAACAGAGTACTTTGAACACAGTGATTCACTGCTAAAAACAGGGGTTTTAGAGCCTATCGACTACACAAAAGTCAATAAGGCTGCACGACAATATTTTCACCACCAGACAAGAATACTTTAAGCCCTAAAGTAGGGATTAAAGTTGTTAAGCAAGACACGTGAGCAAACACTAAGACATATTTATTAGGAAACGTTTCGGTCCTGGGACTTTGATCACTTCTAACATACAGAGTGAGAGCGGAGAGTGAGGTGTGACACAAGGTGACCTGAAGAATGCCATACTGGGATGAGGACAGTTAGACAATGGGATCACGTGACTCCTGTGTTGTTAGGTAGGTGATGCTTTGCCTGCTTCACTACAATGTATGCTAATGTTTTTGAAATTTTGTAGTTTCCAGTATTATGTTCTGTGGTGTCGGTGACGGCGATTAGTGAGGCTTCCAGACATCGTCGGCGTTTAAGATCTTGCTCGGTAAGGACGAGTTGTGCCTCATCTCAATTCATCAAATGTCCCGTGGAGTCCCTGTGGAGGACACAGGCGTACCTTAGGTCGTCTCTGTTGCTGGCGTTTCAATGTTCGTTCAGACGGACCGAAAGATTTTTGCCTGGTTTCCGCTACATGTTTCTTGGGACAGTGTCTACAAGAGATGGTGTAGACGCGCACTGTGTAAGTTACAGGTGTGGGGCTACGTTTTATAGTGAGATCTTTGATACATGTGTTTATGGTGGAAATATGTATGTTGCTGTTAGAAAGTACCTGGCGAGTATTCGTGGCAGCATCACCATATTGGAGTACAATGAACTGCTTGGAGGACTGTTCCATGGAGGATTTGAGGATAGCTTGTGCCTTGAGTCTGCAATCCCGGATGAAGAAGGGTGGAAATTGAAGACGTGTGAAGACTTGTGTTATGTAGGTACACTCTTCAAGGAAACAGGTGTTGGAGATGCTAAGAGATCTCAAGAAACCATTAAGAACACCTCTCACAGTGCGGGTGTCTTGGTGCAAATAGAAGTGTACAAGTTCGTCCTTGTTGGTAGGTTTTCTACACACTTTGAAGAGAAGTTTGTCACTGTCGGGAGACCTGCACAGGAGGAAGTCAAGGAAAGGAAGTTTGCCATCTTTTTCGAGTTCCAGTGTAAACTTTATTGATGGTTCGAAAGCATTGATCTTGTTTATCTTAGAGTCCGACGATGCCTGGAAGCCTCGCTAATCGCCGTCACCGGAACCTTGGAACATAATATTGGAAACCACAAAATTTCAAAAACATTGGCATACATGATACTCAGCCAGGCAAAGCATCACCTACCTAACAGCACAGGAGTCTCGTGATCCCATTGTCTACCTGTCATCCCAGTATGGCATTCTTCAGGTCACCATGCGTCACTTACACCTCACTCAGGTCACCATGCCTCACTCACACCTCACTCAGGTCACCATGCCTCACTCACACCTCACTCAGGTCACCATGCCTCACTCACACCTCACTCAGGTCACCATGCCTCACTCACACCTCACTCAGGTCACCATGCCTCACTCACACCTCACTCTCCGCCTATATGTACTGTCTTTTTAACTTCTGTATGTTAGAAGTGATCAAGGTCCCAGGACCGAAACGTTTTCTGATATGTCTTAGTGTTTGCTTACGTGTTTTTCTAAACCAATTTATCGGTATCTATTACCAAGGTTTTAACCAGGGATTAAAGTAAACTCTCAGCATATATTCGCTGAGAGAAATACACCTCTCAAGGTATATATTTATGCTGTGAACAGAGTGCTTCGAATACCACAATTCACAGTTATACAGAGTTTCGAACACCACAAATCACAGCCATACAGTACTTCGAACACCACAATTCACAGCTATACAGTGCTTCGAACAGCACAGATCACAACTATACAGTGCTTCGAACACTGCAGTCCACAGCTATACAATGATTTGAACAGTGTTTCGAATACCTCAGTTCACAGCTATACAGTGACGTGAACATTATTATTATTATTATTATAATCAAAAAGAAGCGCTAAGCCACAAGGACTATACAGAGTGACGTGAACAGAGTGCTTCATTAGACACGTTATCTAGTAGACTGGATATATACACCAAGAGATATATTTCGTCGTATATATGCTGAGTGTTTAATCCTTATTTAAAGACAAAGTGCGCATATCTGCTAGGGAAGAGGTTACGTGCAGCCTTAAGACCTTAGTTTAGTCGATAGGCTTTAAACCTCCATTAACTAACCGCATCTAGCAATGCGATAGACGAGTACAGGTAAGGTTAGCCAACCTAGAAACCTTGCTTAACCTCACCAACTGTGCCTCAGAATACAGCTTGGAAGAGAGCCTACTGTATTTTCCTGTAGTGCTGAGCCCATCTGAATCTTTCAGCACAGGGAGTGCTGAGGGTTCCTTCTTCAGCTTTTTGCTCCCAGGGCTTTGACCAGTGTTCAGTACTTCCACGGGAAGTACTGACCAGGTGGTTGTTCTGTTATCCAGCTGTCTCTCCAAGCGTGTACTTTCTTTCTTTACAAGATCACTTTCATTACTGATGAAGTCACGTGTTTTCTTAACGAGATCACGTACTTTATGAGATCGCATGCTTTCTTAATGAGATAACGTACTTTCTTAATGAGATCACGTACTTCTTCAATGAGATCACGTACTTTCTTAATGAGATCACGTACTTCTTTAATGAGATCTCGTACTTTCTTAATGAGATAACATACTTTAATGAGATCACGTACTTCTTTAATGAGATCTCGTACTTTCTTAATGAGATAACATACTTTAATGAGATCACGTACTTAATGAAATCACGTACCTAATGATATCACGTACTTTCTTAATGAGATCACGTACTTAATGAGGTCACATGCTTTCTGAAAGAAATTATGTATTATCTTAATGAAAACGCGTACTTTTTTTAATACTTCTTTCACTAAATGACAAAAATTGTAGAATTTAATATTAATTCTAGGCTGGACTTTAGTCCCTGTTTTAGGGATTAAAGTATTCTTGAACAGGTGACATGTAGCCCTAATGACCATTCTAGCAGTTGAGAGATTTAATCCTTGTTACCTGGAGTTTACCTGGAGAGAGTTTCGGGGGTCAACGCCCCCGCGGCCCGGTCTGTGACCAGGCCAACCATCCTAACCTTTCACCCACATCATTATTGAGACAACGAGGAAAAAAATCAGATACCCCATGATATACCTGTGATTGGTTGAAGCCAATCACAGGTACATCATGGGGTTGAGCTGTTGAAGAGAGGCCTGAGACTAGCAACAACTGTGTTATGCGTGATGCAACTAGCTGTGTTATTATTATTAAATATTAGCCGGTATTCTCCCGGCCCGGGCCTTTTCCAAGTGGTGGCCCGGCCTTGGCTCCCTCTTTAGGGAGTGTCTGAGACCTAAGTCTCCCATGGGAGGAGGCACAAGTACCTCCTCATCTTTGGGACCAACTGTCCCCAGGCCTAGCCACAAGATAGGCCTTTCTGGTCTGCCATCCCCGCCCCAAGGGGGCAAATGAGAATGACAGTCTTATGAGCTAAAGGCTCGGGCTCAGGCACCTACCCTACCCTAGAAGGGTTAGGCATGGTATCGATCAACTAGCTGTGAGGTGTGCACTTCTATCTTATAACAACTGCCACAATATTTCATAACAGGGACTGAAAAATTAGTTTCCCATTATGGTCCGTGATTATATTATTAAGTGAGCTTAATATTTATGGTGAATTTACCATCCTTTGTGGGTGTACGCTCACCCAGCACACACAATATACGCCCCTGTCAACCAGGCTGTTGTTGCCAGCAGCCAGGCAGGTTCATACAGTTATGGCGACTCAGGTAGTGGTCCAGTTTTTCTCTTGAAAACTTGTACTCTTGTTCTGGCAGTATTTCCCAGAAACTAATTAATATTTTTATTGGCTTGAGAAGGACAGATTTTCCTATATTAATTCCGGGAAAATTAATGAAAATATACTTCAGAATCTCTCATTACATAAGTGGGTTTAAACGTTTTGGTAAATAAAACGTATTTTTCAGGCGTTTTAGGAATTATTTCTTAATTTAGTCATTTTCAAAGAAATTTGTATTTAAATACATGTTGCTTTGGGAATTTTTAATTATTTTTTTTATTTATTAATGGAAGGTTAAAAAATCTTGAGGAGTTTTAAGGTTATTTAATTTTTTATGCGATTTATATAATTATTAAAAAAATTTCTTGTGTAATCCATAAAAGAACAATTTATATGCTAATGATTACTGTATTATTTATGAGAGAGAGAGAGAGACATACAGACAGACAGTCAAACAGACAGAGAGGGAGAGAGAGAGAGAGAGAGAGGCTGCGTGGAGAGAAAGAATGACAAAACAGGAGGGAGCCTTCTCTATATTTCACAAAATTCTGTGTTTAAAAATCCACAGCTACATGAGCCTGGCTGTGGCTCCCACAAGTACTCTAAATCTGTTCCACTCTTTTCTGTGCTCCACAGAACGTGTGTAGGTCATTTCAAGCCAGAAATAGTCATTTTGATTGAGCCAGAATACTCTAGTCTGGAGTGAGCTATGTTATATTTAGACTGATGAATTAACTAGTGTATTTGACTGTGTTTCAGGGGAAACCAAAGTTGTTGGCGATTAATAAAAAATAACAGGAAAAAACTAACTGGACAAGTGTTTGACAGAAATGCTGAAGCACTTTAATTATCGGATAATTTTCCAACTGCATTGCAGTTTGCTTCAATGAAATATGTAAGTGAAAGAGAATATACAGCGACTGAAAAAATGACGAAATATGAGATGTAATATACTCTGATAAACTAAGTTTATCAGAGTATAAACTTAGTTTATACTCTGAAAATTAAAAGAAGTGAATTACGAAGAAAAACTCACAGAAAGTGTTTGTATAATGTATAACTGTGACTTCATTAAGGGGACCTGCAGATAGTAAAGACATGGTGTGAAGCCACGACAGGACAGCAGGTGATAATAAGATGATCTGAGATGGTGTCGGTGATACGCGTCTCTCGGACTGTGCAAGACCGTGATGTCACTGTTGAGTGACATCAGATACAGTGCAGGAAACTATCAAGACAATGTTGTTACTGTTGAGTGAGTGACACATCAGAGACGGTGCAAGAGGCTGTCAGTACAATGTTGTCACCGAGAGGAATACTTGCTCTCGTCTGCTACTTTCTCCTGCCTCACTCCCTCACACACGCAGCGAAGAAAGGTAAGTAAAACATTACAACAGTAAATAATGTGTAAACACCGTGAAGTAAGATACAAAAGTTCTCTTAGGACCTCTATTAAGGAGCTTTTTTAGTTTATTACAGAGAAATGTAGAAGAAATATTGATAATAGGTACAAGGTCAGAGAGAAACGTAGGAGAGGGAATATTGATACTAGGTACAAGATCAGATACTGCATGTGGGGGAAGGGGGATACTTAATAGCTGTGGCAGGTTCGGAAAGGATGAACCTGGCGAAAAAATCTGAAACTATATAACTGCCAGAATATTGCTGGATGTAGTGTAGGCTGCGTTGAGCTTATTGACAAACTCAACTCTGTTGAAACGTCAGCCGAGTTCAACATGATGGTTGTTTTCCTTTTCTTGACGCACTTCTGTGCAGCACTAAACCGAATTTCAAGATCAACAGGAAAGCTTACAAAGATGAGAAATGTTATCACAGAATTCTGCTTGAAAGCATTTAGTACTGGTTTCCTAGAAGAAAAATGTAACTACATACACTTGATGTCTTTTTTAACCTAGATACCCAAAACTCTTTATTAAAAGTTGTCTAGTAAAGAGAATTATTCACTCTACAAGTCAGAGACACCATATACATTCAGCCAGGTTCCAGACAGCTTCCCCAACCGCTTTCCCAGAGTAATATCAGCGTAACCAACACCACGGATAGGTCTATCAAGAATCTACTTAGTAAAACACTCAAGTAAAGAAATTAGCAGTAACATCTGCACTATACTATGTGGTGGATGCCACAAAGTATACGTAGGGTAAGACCTCTAGAATTTGGAATAAAACGATCATAATAATAATAATAATAATAAGAAGAAGAATACAGTCCTAGGTGACATCAATGACATACTACTATATAGAAAGCCGCTTGTTATGCTGAACATTTCGGATTTGGTCAATTTTGCTCCCAGGATGCGGCCCACACCAGTCTAGTGACACCCAGGGACCTATTTTACTGAAAGGCAAACAGGGACAGCAGGTGTCTTAAGGTAACACGTCCTAACGTTTCCATCCATACCAGGGATCAAACCATGGAGCTCAGCGTGTGTGCTCACACGATTTAAACAACGCCTGCACTATACCCCGGGACTCCCACAAACATCACATAAACTTCAAAGACACGAAATTAGTTATTGAAGAAACTGGCGAGCACCACAGGCGCTGTTTAGAATTTACCGCTGCCAATACCATCACACAAACATCTTGCAGTTATATAATTTTTTACGGTGGCCCATGGCCTGGTGGCGAAAGGTCTCGCTTCAAACGCTGAGGGGTCCGGGTTCGATTCCCGGCGAAGGGGCGGAAACATTGGGCGCGTTTCCTTACACCGGTTGTCTCTGTTCACCCATCAGTAAAATGGGTACCTGAGTAATAGTCGACTGGTGTGGGTCGCATCCTGGGACAAAACTGACCTAATTTGCGCGAAATGCTCAGCATAACAAGCGGCTTTCTGTATAGTAGTGTCATTGATGTCAGCTAGGACTGTATACCTTGTACATGTACTTGTAGAAATTAAGATTTCTTCTTCTTCTTCTTCTTCTTCTTCTTCTTCTTCTTCTTCTTCTTCTTCTTCTTCTTCTTCTTCTTCTTCTTATTCTTATTATTATTATTATTATTATAATGTTCTTGGTGTGTTCATCCTGCCCAAGCTAGACAGCCATCAAGAAGCCTAGACCTCACATGCGGTACCTGACCTGCTATCTTATATATGTGCTCCAATGGTCCCCATATGTACTCCAACTGTCACTATATGTACTCTAACTCTCACAATATATACTCCAACGGTCACTGTATGTACTCCAACTCCAACAGTATGTACTCCAACTGTCACTGTATGTACTCCAATGGTCACTGTATGTACTCCAACTGTCACTATATGTACTCCAACTGTCACTATATGTACTCCAACTGTCACTATGTACTCCAACGGTCAATGTATGTACTCCAATTGCCACTGTATGTACTCCAACTGTCACTATATGTACTCCAACTACAACCTAAACCTTAAATGTATATTGCTCATTAGATTTAGTTGTAAAGTAATAAACATTCAAGCACATACTCAGGACTGGGTACGAGATCACACACGACGGTAAGGACCACTCTGTGGGCGAAATGTCTTCTGTGAAGAGTGCCTCCTCGTGCCTCGAGAGGATGGCGGTAGCGCAGTGACTGTCTTGGAAGACGCCAGAGCAAGTTTGACTTCCTCGGATCAAACCTGGTTGCGTCTCATTCTCCGGGTGCTGCATTGCCCTTGCGGGTTCAGCGCTTCGACTTTAATATTTTGATGGAAATGTTGTTTATAGTAGTAATAGTAAATGCTGAGACGCAATACAATATTTTTACACTGTAAAGGCTGGGAAGAACTACAATGAGGCTGGAGCAGTGACAGCAGGGGTTCACATTGTATTTTCAATGCTGGAGCAGTGACATCAGGGGTTCACACTGTATTTTCAAGGCTGGAGCAGTGACAGCAGGGGTTCACACTGTATTTTCAAGGCTGGAGCAGTGACAGTAGGGGTTCACACTGTATTTTCAAGGCTGGAGCAGTGACAGCAGGGTTCACACTGTATTTTCATGGCTGGAGCAGTGACAGCAGGGGTTCACACTGTATTTTCAAGGCTGGAGCAGTGACAGTAGGGGTTCACACTGTATTTTCAAGGCTGGAGCAGTGACAGCAGGGTTCACACTGTATTTTCAAGGCTGGAGCAGTGACAGCAGGGGTTCACACTGTATTTTCATGGCTGGAGCAGTGACAGCAGGGGTTCACACTGTATTTTCAAGGCTGGAGCAGTGACAGCAGGGGTTCACACTGTATTTTCAAGGCTGGAGCAATGACAGTAGGTGTTCATACTGTATTTTCAAGGCTGGAGCAGTGACAGCAGGGTTCACACTGTAATTTCATGGCTGGAGCAGTGACAGCAGGGTTCACACTGTATTTTCATGGCTGGAGCAGTGACAGCAGGGGTTCACACTGTATTTTCATGGCTGGAGCAGTGATAGCAGGGGTTCACACTGTAATTTCAAGGCTGGAGCAGTGACAGCAGGGTTCACACTGTATTTTCATGGCTGGAGCAGTGACAGCAGGGTTCACACTGTATTTTCAAGGCTGGAGCAGTGACAGCAGGGGTTCACACTGTATTTTCATGGCTGGAGCAGTGACAGCAGGGTTCACACTGTATTTTCAAGGCTGGAGCAGTGACAGCAGGGGTTCACACTGTATTTTCATGGCTGGAGCAGTGACAGTAGGGGTTCACACTGTATTTTCATGGCTGGAGCAGTGACAGCAGGGGTTCGCACTGTATTTTCATGGCTGGAGCAGTGACAGCAGGGGTTCACACTGTATTTTCAAGGCTGGAGCAGTGACAGCAGGGGTTCACACTGTATTTTCAAGGCTGGAGCAGTGACAGCAGGGGTTCACACTGTATTTTCATAGCTGGAGCAGTGACAGCAGGGGTTCACATTGTATTTTCATGGCTGGAGCAGTGACAGCAGGGGTTCACATTGTATTTTCATGGCTGAAGCAGTGACAACAGGGGTTCACACTGTATTTTCATGGCTGGAGCAGTGACAGCAGCGGTTCACACTGTATTTTCATGGCTGCAGCAGTGACAACAGGAGTTCACATTGTATTTTCATGGCTGGAGCAGTGACAGCAGGGTTCACACTATATTTTCATGGCTAGAGCGGTGACAACAGGGGTTCACACTGTATTTTCATGACTGGAGCAGTGACAGCAGGGGTTCACATTGTATTTTCATGGCTGGAGCAGTGACAGCAGGGTTCACATTGTATTTTCATGGCTGAAACAGTGACAACAGGGTTCACACTGTATTTTCATGGCTGGAGCAGTGACAGCAGGGTTCACACTATATTTTCATGGCTGGAGCGGTGACAACAGGGGTTCACACTGTATTTTCATGACTGGAGCAGTGACAGCAGGGGTTCACATTGTATTTTCATGGCTGGAGCAGTGACAGCAGGGTTCACATTGTATTTTCATGGCTGAAACAGTGACAACAGGGTTCACACTATATTTTCATGACTGGAGCAGTGACAGCAGGGGTTCACATTGTATTTTCATGGCTGAAACAGTGACAACAGGGTTCACACTATATTTTCATGGCTGAAACAGTGACAACAGGGTTCACACTATATTTTCATGGCTGGAGCAGTGACAGCAGGGGTTCACACTATATTTTCATGGCTGGAGCAGTGACAGCAGGGTTCACACTATATTTTCATGGCTGGAGCAGTGACAACAGGGGTTCACACTATATTTTCATGGCTGGAGCAGTGACAGCAGGGGTTCACACTATATTTTCATGGCTGGAGCAGTGACAGCAGGGTTCACTATATTTTCATGGCTGGAGCAGTGACAGCAGGGTTCACATTATATTTTCATGGAGATGTAAACTGTGGAATCATGATTTGGAGGGATTGAGATTGACTTCCATGATACTCATATGTTAGTGCTAGGAGTGGTTAGGTAAAGATTGGATTGTAGGTGACTAGGTAAAGATTGGATTGTAGGTGGTTAGGTAAAGATTGGATTGTAGGTGGTTAGGTAAAGATTAGATTGTAGGTGGTTAGGTCAAGATTGGATTGCAGGTGGTTAGGTAAAGATTGGATTGTAGGTGGTTAGGTAAAAATTGGATTGTAGGTGGCTAGGTAAAGATTAGATTGTAGGTGGTTAGGTCAAGATTGGATTGCAGGTGGTTCGGTAAAAATTGGATTGCAGGTGGTTCGGTAAAGATTGGATTGTAGGTGGTTAGGTAAAGATTGGATTGTAGGTGGTTAGGTAAAGATTGGATTGTAGGTGGTTAGGTAAAGATTGGATTGTAGGTGGTTAGGTAAAGATTGTATTGTAGGTGGTTAGGTAAAGATTGGATTGTATGTGAACTACCTAAATTCCCAGAGGAAACTTATGTGTTCACTGGTTCTAATTCTTGTTACCTAGTGGGTGATTGTGTTAATGATGTGAACCTCAGAACTTTCACAGGCAGTTTCAAATCTTAGTTTGACGGTACTGTGAACAGCACCAGTTCACGGTGCCCAGTTCACGGTATTTTGAGATGCTACAGACAGTAGCTCCAGTTCACACTTAATACACTTCCCATTACCAGTTGAAATTACAAAACTTCGTGAAGGTAACACTCTTAAGATCAAGAATTTTCTCCCTAATCCAACCAGGCCCTCCAGCATTTTTCGATTTACAAAAAATATAAAATTAACACGTATGTATTTTAGAATGTGTTTGCGTGTTGCAGGAGTGTGGCGGCGTGTGGAGGCGGTGTCTGGACGCGAGGCCGTCCTGCCCTGCGAAGTAGGTGTCCTCGACTCTTCAGATATGGTCTTCGTGGTCCTGTGGTACACCAACGGAGAGAAGGAACCCATATATAGGTGAGTCCGGGGGCTTCATGTTGGTATTTCTTACGGTTTTTCCTTGGTATTGGTATCTGATAGTGATGAATCATTCACTCCTCTTTGTTGATTCCCCACCAAAAAAATCCTTATTGAATCCCCGCCAAAACCTCCTTGTTGAATCCCCGCCAAAACCTCTTTGTTGATTCCCCACCAAAACTTCCTTGTTGATTCTCCGCCAAAATCAGTTAGGTATCTTTATTCCGAGGCGTTTCGCCTACACAGTAAGCTTCGTCAGTCAAATACAGAGGACGCAGCAGAAGCAGTAAAGATGATGCAATTACTCCATTACCCTGGAAGACGAAAGGTTTTGAAATAAAGATACGTAACTGTTGCAGATGTATTTTATCAACTTGACGCGACGGTCTGGAGTTTTGAAACTCTCTGATCACGGGTTCTAATCCCACTCGTGGTATGGTTTAACTTGTCGCAATTGTATACCATTATCATATTCAGCATAGTAAGGGATTGAATTGCCTAAACGATCTGCCACAGGAATATTTTTGTACCAAGATAACACAGTGTTGTATCAGACAAGTATCTGGCGGAAGGAGTCATGTCTGCAGGCGAAACGTTTCGACAGTGAAGATACCCAGGTCACTGTGTCGATTTTTTTTTTGGTTCGTCATCCGAAAGAAAATTTCTGGAGAAAAATGCGTTTAGATAAGGGTGTAAAATCAATAGTTTGGATATTACCCGTCCTCACCGTACAGGGCAATTCCAACCATGAAGGAATAGCCCAACCCAGAGGTTTAGCCAGCCCCAAAAACCCTGCCTACCCCTAAAGGTCAAGCTAAATCCAACCAATCCGCAAAGTTAAAGCTAAACCTAATGTCCGGCCTATATCATAGGTATATCTTAACCTAGAGGTCAAGGGTGAGCTTGACCTCTAGGTTAAGATATACCTATGGCATTAACTTACCCGATAAGGCTAAGCTGTATCCAAAGAGTTACTTGGATTCAAACGTGAATCCCATTCCAAACAGTTGTTCCACTCCGAAGGCTCAACCCAACCCAAGGCCTAGCCTACAAAAAAAGTGAAAATATCTCGAAGGCCCAGGGAACGTCAAAGGCCCAACCCATCACAAAAGTTCATCCAATCCCAAAGGCCCATCCCAACCCAAAGGCCCTACCCATCCCCAAAAGCTCACCCTATCCCAAATGCCCATCCCATCCCAAAGGTCCAACCTGTCTCAGAAGGCCTACCCCAAGCCCCCCCCCCCCCTCCCCAAAAAGAAAAATACGGCAAACACAAATAACCCGCACAAAATAGAAAAATATGACGACATTTCAGTCCGAATTGTCCCAAGTCGGACCGAAACGTCGTCAAAATTTTCTCCTTTGTGCGGATTATTTATGTATTGTTCCAGTCTCGATATTGTGACTTTGTATTCTTCATAATACTGCATATTTTACGAAGCCCTTTAGCGAAAATAAAACAAACCAAGATCATAGAAAATGGCTAACTCTGGAAGAGAAAATTCAAGGAGTGTGAAAAGTCACTGGGGGAACTTCTGACTTCATAAGGATCCATGAGTTGGGCATTTTGCAAGATGACATAAAAATGGTAAATTCTTTTTAAGAAATTCAAGAAAAAACTAAAGGGTACTTGAAGGTAAAAATAACCATAGGGATAACTTCAGCGCTTGATGCAGAGTCTTGAACACTAGGAACCTTGAACACCAGGAACCTTGAACACCAGTAACCTTGAACACAAGAAACATTAAACACCAGGAACCTTGAACACCAGGAACCTTGAACACCAGGAACCTTGAACACCAGGAACATTGAACACCAGGAACCTTGAACACCAGGAACCTTGAACACCAGAAACATTAAACACCAGGAACCTTGAACACCAGGAACCTTGAACACCAGGAACCTTGAACACCAGGAACCTTGAACACCAGAAACATTAAACACCAGGAACCTTGAACACCAGGAACCTTGAACACCAGGAACCTTGAACACCAGGAACATTGAACACCAGGAACCTTGAACACCAGAAACATTAAACACCAGGAACCTTTAACACCAGGAACCTTGAACACCAGAAACATTAAACACCAGGAACATCAAACTTCAGGAACATCAAACTTCAGGAACATCAAGCACTAGTAACATTATGCTCCAGGAACCTTGAGCACCAGGAGCATCAAAATCCAGGAACCTTGAACACCAGGAACATCATACACTAGGAATATTAAACACCAGGAACCTTGAGCACCAGGAACATCAAACTCCAGGAACCTTGAGCACCAGGAACATCAAACACCAGGAACATCAAACACCAGGAACCTCGAACACCAGGAACCTTGAACACCAGGAACATCAAACACTAGGAACATCAAACACTAGGAACATCAAACTCCGGGAACTTTGAACACCAGAAACCTTGAACACCAGGAAAATCAGGCTCCAGAAACCTGGAACATCAAACACCAGGAATATCAGGCTCCAGAAACTTGGAACATCAAACACCAGGAACATCAAACACCAGGAACCTTGAACACCAGGAACATCAAATTCCAGGAACCTTGAACACCAGGAATCTCGAACACCAGGAACCTTGAACACTAGGAACGTCAAACAACAGGAACATCAAACACCAGGAACCTTGAACAACAGGAGGTCATTGAACACAAGAACCTTGATTACCAGGAACATCAAACACCAGGAACCTCGAACACAAGGAAGCTTGAACACCAGGAACATCAAACACCAGGAACATCAAACACCAGGAACATCATAATCCAGGAACACCAAACACCAGGAACATCAAACCCCAGGAACCTTGAACACCAGGAACATCAAGCTCCAGAAAACAGGAACACCAGGAACATCAAACATCAGGAACATCATACTCTGGGAACTTTGAACACCAGGAACCTTGAACACCAGGAACATCAAGCTCCAGAAAACAGGAACACCAGGAACATCAAACAACAGGAACATCAAACACCAGGAACCTTGAACAACCGGAGGTCGTTGAACACCCAGGAACCTTGATTACCAGGAACATCAAACACCAGGAACTTCGAACACCAGGAACCTCGAACACAAGGAACCTTAAACACCAGGAACTTTGAATACCAGGAACCTTGAACACCAGGAACCTTGAGCACCAGGGGGTTGTTGAACACCAGGAACCTTTGTCATGTAGGGGGAGGGTAATGATTAGGGGAATATGGGGGTAATGGGAGGGAGTCAGTAGGTAGGTGACAGGCGAGGCAGTAGGAGGGATGAGTGCGGAGGTAGGTAGGAGATGACAGGAGAGGTGAGCGGTAGGTAGGTAATGTGAGGTCACTGGTGACTGCAACTTCACCTCTCATTACTCTACCCTCGCACTCCACACTACTCACCCTCTCACTACTTTAACTAAACATAAATAAATGGAGAAAATAACGGGGACAGTGAATATTACTATTCTACTCAAACACAGTTTATTATTAAGTCCTTGTACAATAATATATTTGGGAACAGGAGAACATTATTGTGGTTTAGATAAACGGGATGGTATGTATAAGCAGTGAGACAGGGAATACAATCAACTTGACCAAAATGAATGTAACTTACAATATAGTTCAGAGGGCAGTTCATCACAGGAACTAAGCCACAGGTCCCAAGACCTACACAGCACGAGTACTGTGCCAAGCCTCCAACAGTCTCCTCCAGAGACTTCAGCAGCCTTCTCCCGAGCCCTGCACCCCAGCAGCAGCTCCGCTCGAAGTCTCTGCTCAGGAGCTCTGCACTCCAGCATCAGCTCCGCTCGAATCCCCTGATCATGCTCTTACTTGGGCTTTTATGGTGGTCCAAGCCCCCTCCACAACCACGTGTACGACCTGACGCCGTCAAGAACGAAAGACCTCAGACGTGGGCGTGGCTACAGACGTTTGCCAAGGCAAGGTGTGACCATATAATTGGTTAAATTAGGTCTCCCCAGAGACCTCACAAGCCCAGCTGAACTACATCACACCTTGAACACCAGGAACCTTGAGCACCAGGAACCTTGAACACCAGAAACCTTGAGCACCAGGAACCTTGAACACCAGAAACCTTGAGCACCAGGAACCTCAATCACCAGGAGGTTGTTGAACATCAAGAATCTCGAACACCAGGAACCTTGAACACCAGGAACCTTGAATGCGAGGAACCTTGAACACCAGGAGGTTGTTGAACACCAGGAATCTCGAACACAAGGAACCTTGAACACCAGGAACCTTGAATGCCAGGAATCATGAACACCAGAAATCTCGAACGCAAGGCACCTTGAACACCAGGAACCTTAAACACCGGGAACATTGAACACCAGGAACCTTGAACACCAGGCACCTTGAACACCAGGAACCTTGAGCACCAGGAACCTTGAGCACCAGGAACCTTGAACACCAGGAACCTTGAACACCAGGAACCGTTGATACCAGGAACTTCGAACACCAGGAACCTCGAACACCAGGGACCTCGAACTCTAGGAACCTCGAACACCAGAAAGTTCTTGAACGCCAAGAGGTTCTTGAGCACCAGGAACTCCTTCAACTCCAGGAGGTTCTTGAGCACCAGGAGGTTCTTCAACACCAGGAAGTTCTTCAACACCAGGAAGTTCTTCAACACCAGGAGGTTCTTCAACACCAGGAAGTTCTTCAACACCAGGAAGTTCTTCAACACCAGGAGGTTCTTGAGCACCAGGAGGTTCTTCAACACCAGGAAGTTCTTCAACACCAGGAAGTTCTTCAACACCAGGAGGTTCTTCAACACCAGGAAGTTCTTCAACACCAGGAAGTTCTTCAACACCAGGAAGTTCTTCAACACCAGGAGGTTCTTCAACACCAGGAAGTTCTTCAACACCAGGAAGTTCTTCATCACCAGGAAGTTCTTCAACACCAGGAAGTTCTTCAACACCAGGAAGTTCTTCAACACCAGGAAGTTCTTCAACACCAGGAAGTTCTTCAACACCAGGAGGTTCTTCAACACCAGGAGGTTCTTCAACACCAGGAGGTTCTTCAACACCAGGAAGTTCTTCAACACCAGGAGGTTCTTCAACACCAGGAGGTTCTTCAACACCAGGAAGTTCTTCAACACCAGGAAGTTCTTCAACACCAGGAGGTTCTTCAACACCAGGAGGTTCTTCAACACCAGGAAGTTCTTCAACACCAGGAGGTTCTTCAACACCAGGAGGTTCTTCAACACCAGGAAGTTCTTCAACACCAGGAAGTTCTTCATCACCAGGAAGTTCTTCAAAATCAGGAAGTTCTTCAACACCAGAAGGTTCTTCAACACCAGGAGGTTCTTCAACACCAGGAGGCTCTTCAACACCAGGAAGTTCTTCAACACCAGGAAGTTCTTCAACACCAGGAAGTTCTTCAACACCAGGAGGTTCTTCTTCAACACCAGGAAGTTCTTCAACACCAGTTCTTCAAAACCAGGAAGTTGTTCAACACCAGGAAGTTCTTCAAAACCAGGAGGTTCTTCAACACCAGGAAGTTCTTCAACACCAGGAAGTTCTTCAACACCAGGAAGTTCTTCAACACCAGGAGGTTCTTCAACACCAGGAAGTTCTTCAACACCAGGAGGTTCTTCAACACCAGGAGGTTGTTCAACACCAGGAGGTTCTTCAACACCAGGAGGTTCTTCAACACCAGGAGGTTGCTCAGCACCAGGAGGTTCTTCAACACCAGGAAGTTCTTCAACACCAGGAAGTTCTTCAACACCAGGAAGTTCTTCAAAACGAGGAAGTTCTTCAACACCAGGAAGTTCTTCAAAACGAGGAAGTTCTTCAACACCAGGAAGTTCTTCAAAACCAGGAAGTTCTTCAACACCAGGAAGTTCTTCAAAACCAGGAAGTTCTTCACCAAGAGGTTGTTCAACACCAGGAGGTTCACCAGGAGGTTCTTCAACACCGTTCTTCAACACCAGGAGGTTCTTCAACACCAGGAAGTTCTTCAACACCAGGAAGTTCTTCAACACCAGGAGGTTCTTCAACACCAGGAAGTTCTTCAACACCAGGAGGTTCTTCAACACCAGGAGGTTCTTCAACACCAGGAGGTTCTTCAACACCAGGAGGTTCTTCAACACCAGGAGGTTCTTCAACACCAGGAAGTTCTTCAACACCAGGAGGTTCTTCAACACCAGGAAGTTCTTCAACACCAGGAAGTTCTTCAACACCAGGAGGTTGTTCAACACCAGGAGGTTGTTCAACACCAGGAAGTTCTTCAACACCAGGAGGTTGTTCAACACCAGGAGGATCTTCAACACCAGGAGGTTGTTCAACACCAGGAAGTTGTTCAACACCAGGAAGTTGTTCAACACCAGGAGGTTGTTCAACACCAGGAGGATCTTCAACACCAGGAGGTTGTTCAACACCAGGAGGTTGTTCAACACCAGGAAGTTGTTCAACACCAGGAAGTTGTTCAACACCAGGAGGTTGTTCAACACCAGGAGGTTGTTCAACACCAGGAAGTTGTTCAACACCAGGAAGTTGTTCAACACCAGGAGGTTGTTCAACACCAGGAAGTTGTTCAACACCAGGAAGTTGTTCAACACCAGGAGGTTGTTCAACACCAGGAAGTTGCTCAACACCAGGAAGTTGTTCAACACCAGGAAGTTGTTCAACACCAGGAGGTTGTTCAACACCAGGAGGTTGTTCAACACCAGGAAGTTGTTCAACACCAGGAGGTTGTTCAACACCAGGAAGTTGTTCAACACCAGGAAGTTCAACACCAGGAGGTTGTTCAACACCAGGAAGTTGTTCAACACCAGGAAGTTGTTCAATACCAGGAAGTTGTTCAACACCAGGAAGTTGTTCAACACCAGGAAGTTGTTCAACACCAGGAAGTTGTTCAACACCAGGAAGTTGTTCAACACCAGGAAGTTGTTCAACAGGAGGTTGTTCAAAACCAGGAAGTTGTTCAACACCAGGAAGTTGTTCAACACCAGGAGGTTGTTCAACACCAGGAAGTTGTTCAACACCAGGAGGTTGTTCAACACCAGGAGATTGTTCAACACCAGCAGCTTCAGTAACAGCAGCACCAGCGCATCAGACTGGGCATCCTCATTATCATCATTCCTCTAGTACCAGCATCATCCCGGAATATACAACATCATCCTGGAATATACAACATCATCCCAGTATATGCAGCATCATTCCAGTATATACAGCATCATCCCAGTATACACAGCATCACCACAGTACACATAGGATCCCACCAAACACAGCACACCCCAATATACTTAGCATCATTCGAGCATATACAGCATCCTCCCGGTATACACAGCATAATCTCAGCACTCTTGCCATCATTCTAGCATACACAGCATTATCCCATCATCATCCCAGTATACTTAGCATCATCTAAGCATATAGATCATCATGCTTATCATCCTCAGTGTCAGCAGACTCCACCGTTATCACGGCTGTCACATGTCAGCTTTGATATCAGCTGGGATAATTTTCCGGGTCCATGACCTGTTTGTTAGTGGTCTGTGTCCTGACGTTTCCGGGTCATGTCTG